>NW_015387834.1:224936-232896 GCF_001527695.2 Protobothrops mucrosquamatus | reverse complement strand
CCCCCCCCCCCCGTGTATCTACCTATCTATCTGGGAAATATCCTAACTGGGTGAAATGCTGAAAAGCTACCAAAAAGCAAAAGCACACTTTCTTAACTTTTAAATTGAAGTTGATTAAATATTTAGAGTGGATTGTAAACTTATTTAATTCTATCACCACCACCCTTTGTAGGAAACGTGCACTAAGGAGAGGTTCAGAAAAATAGCAACAAGGATGGAAATGGGCAAGGCATTTTCAGAGATGCTAACAAATGCAGGAAGTCCCGCACAATTAAAAACACTTGAGAAATGTGCTTTTTGTCATACTCAGAAATCCCCCTCCTCCCCTTTATTTAGCTCTTCATAAACGTTTTAGTGCTGAGAAATTTGAAAGGCTTGTAGTTGTTTTAACCATGGTGAACATAGCAAAGAAATTCACCCAGGAGACATCTCTGCTCACTTTGGGTTTCAGTAATGATTTCTAAGCAAGATGACATGAAGATTACCATGAGGTGAGGGAGGAGGCTGCAAATTGCTGAATGACGTGAAGAACTAGGCCCCTTTATGACGTGTGGACTTCAACTCCCAGAATTCCTAAGCCAGCCACACTGACTCAAGAATTCTGGGAGTTGAAATCCAGAGGTCCTAAAAGGACCATAACTCTCCACTGTTCTAGGAAACCAGGTCACTCAGCAAATTGATCTCTTCTGTTCACTTTGGGCTTCAATATCAATTTCTGACATGAAGATTACCATGGGGTGAGGCAGGAGGCTGCAATTTGCTAAGTGACCCAATTCCCTAGAGCAGAGGTGGGGAACTATGGTTCTTTTATGAACTGTGGAATTTTATGAACACCCAGAATTCCTGAGCCACTTTCTACCATTAGTCTGCTGATCAATGACCAGATTTGCCATCAAACCTTGCAGATAAAACTCCCAAGGCATGGGTTTATGAGATTCCACAAAGAGTATGCTTCCAGTAAATCAGAAAGATGTGGTTCTTGACTCATTAGCATAGATAACATGCTTTAAAGGCCACTATAAAGTTGACTGGGCCCTCTGGTGTAAAGTAACTCTTCCAGGGAGATAGAATAGCTTTGAATTATCCATTGAAACCTAAAATAGCTTTCATTCTGCATTTTAAAGGACATGTGGTAAATGGGTGTGTTCCTCCCATTAATATAAAGCAAAAACAAAAATGTTATCTGTAAACTAATTATGTCTCCCATTCAAGTGAAAAGTAAAATGCATGTGGAATAGTGAACTGTTTGATGTAAATGCTCTTTGCATCAGAGCAAAAAGTGGGAAAGCAGCACCCTCTGAAGTCTTTAACACAAAATGGAAAACCAGAACAAATACAGATCTTTGGGATTTGTCTTAATTGTTTAATACATATTGGGGCACAATTAAGCTGTCTTTTTTAATTCAGGTTTTTAAGATGAAGCCACAGAAAAGCAAACCCACTGAATTTTGTCTGATGTAAGAGGTACATGCTCATGTAACTAAATTTATTTAAGCATATGCTTGTGTGAATGTAATTATTTTAACTTTTCCTTACAAAGTATCTATATCAGGGGTGTCAAACTCAATTTCATTGAGGGCTGCATCAGCATTGTGGGTTGCCCTTGGGGGACCGGGTAGGTGTGACCAGGGTGGGTGCAGCCTACTGGATGGGCGTGGATGGGAGTGTGTGTGGCCTACTGAGTGGGCATGGCCAGCTCTACATCGTTCCCGTCAAGGGTGGCTGTGGGGGCCTGGGCAGGAGTGGGACAGATCTGAGGGTCTCTGGCAGAAGGGGGTGGGACCGGGGCAATTGCCAAGGCATGGTCCACTGGAGGAGCCTCACTGTGGGCCCCTTCCCTCAGTTTCCAGGATGGGTTTGCGGGCCACATGAAACCACTTCGCCGGCCGCATCCGGCCCCCAGGCCTTGTATTTGATCTACATGCATGAATCGTTTTGTTCCCACATCTATATCAACAGGCCCCAAGCACCTACGTACATACACACACAAAATTAGAGGCGCTTTTATAGGTAGTCTTCAATAACTTGTTGCTAAGCAAAGCAGTTAAGTGAGTCACACCCAATTTTACCATTTTTTTGCCATGGTTATCAAGTGAATCATACAGTAATTAAGCAAATTCAGTCAAAAGCAGCTCCAAAATTTTTCAGGTCTTTTCAAAGTCGTAAATTACCTCTAAATCCTGCCTTTTCTACGGAAAAATGACTTAACTTCAAATCCCATAATTCCCTAGCCAGTGTCCTGGAATTCTGAGACTTGAAGTTCACACATTTTAAAAATTGCTAAGGATGAGAAACATCACATTAGGTGAACTTTAATCATTGATGTAGATGTTGACAAATTAATCTTGACCTACCTTGAGGGGCAAAATCTTGTGAAGGAGAGCTAAATTTTCTAGAATACATTTAAATAATACCTACTTATAAGCAAAGATGGGAATTTGGAAAGCAATAAATTGTGAATATCAGCATTAGACAAGAGAAACTTTTCAGCTAAGAGACAACTGAATATTTGTGACTTGTGTACTAGGAAGATCACAAATCTGATGTGTCTATGCTTATGAAAAATTAAAAGTTGTTGGATTGCTGTGCAGTAGATTTTTGTATATTATTAAACCACTCTTAAGTCTTCCATCAAAGGCAGGGTATAAAATTCAAATTGTATAAGGGAAAGCCAATATTAACTATCCTTATACAGCTGTTTTAGAATTAGACAAACTGAAGTTTGCTACTTCATTAAGGAGGCGTTTAACATTGCATTCACTAAGGCTGGAACAAACACTAAGGATGCATTTAACTCAGTCCAATGCTTGACTCACCTTATAATCCACTCTGATTGCATTGGCTGCATGTATGTAAAAACATACCAGGTCTTATTTTGCTAACTTCTTTGTGAACATGAATGGCAATTAAGTTCCAATCATCCTCATACCCAGAGGGCTGGTTACAACATCTACACTCTCAGCAAGTGTACCATATTACCCAATGCAGCATATGACTAGTGCAGAGCACAAGCACACATGTTCTTCTAGGAACACAAATAGTCCAACCTTTGGGTATCTGCCATGCAGTGTGACAAGCTGGCTCATCAGGAGACAAAAAGCAGGAAACCTTTCTCAAGTCACCTGGGCAAACTTGACGCCTGTCTATAAGTTGCCCAATATGAGATGGGTAGCTATATAAATTGGAATAAATGTTATCTCTCAACCTTGACTATCAATGATCTACAACAGGACACCACTCCAGCTTAATATGCAAATACTGTCCTTTCAATATTCCCTCCTACAGTTCTTGGTTACTAGCTACGTGTGCTGTATTAGCTATGTAACCCAAAAGAGAGCTCGTTGTATACACAGATTCAGATACTGAGTTGGCACCGGGGAAAGCAAAGTTCTAGCCCACTTTTTCCAGAAGCTCAATGGTTGACTTTGGGCCAATCATTCTCAGTCTAACATACAACACTCAATGCTGTGGGAGAAAATGAAAGTTTCTTGAGCTCCTGAATGAAAGATATAAATCTAATAAATTTAAGAAACGAGAGATCATTTTTACTTGTTCCAGTTACCTGGTGATGTCATAAATCTGTAGGTGTACAACAGCACAAACTGTCCTACCAAGATACACCCTTTGTTAACTATCCCAACAAACTACTACATACCCTGCTCATACAGGGCCAGTTGTGAACCCATGAACTGAGAGACTGTCTCTGTAGAGAAGAAAAACTGTTTTTGTTCTATCACTGAGGATTCATACCAGTTAATGTTGCTACAGTGCAAATAATGTATTTATTGAGCATTAGCACTACTGAATTTAAATTATTTTCCAGCCAGTCAATCTCACGCTGCTCTTGTAAGCATCACATGGCAGTTGGGAATCTGTTAAAGAAGAAAAAATGTTCAGTATGGGTTTAAGGCAGCAGAATTGAATAAAAACCCTAAATCCTTTCCACTAACAACTTAGTGCTCAATTCCCATATGCATGGCTCATTCAAGCAGTTTGTTGAATTATACACATCAGCTTTGTTTACAGATCAAGTTTGTCTAAAAACAGTACAAAAAGTAGTTTAGCAAAATATCTCAGCCCAGGTTATGTGCAGTGCTAGAGTTATTATAGATCACTAAGAGAAAAAGCACCATTATCTATATGCTTCCCTCCATGATGAGATACGGTAGCCCATCAAACATACAGTGGATACTTTACAGATATAATGTACATTTGTTCCAAAGTAATTATATAAATAAGGTATGAACATTTGTATGCTAAGTAAAACAAACCTTTCTGGAGTAGCAATCACAGCAAAATGTGATGCAGCTTCTTTTATCACCAGCGCTTCAAGCTAAGCACAACACTCCTGAAAAACAAGCCACATGAATTAAGATTTACATCTGGCTCCAAATATAAAATGTGCAACATGAAGACTTGGGCATCAGTAGAATCAGACATGCTTGATCAGCATAGTCGATACGACGTTAACAAAAGTCATCATACTCCACTGAGCTACATGTTTTGCAGTCCCTTTGTCTTAAGAGTACTTGACTTTCAAGCACACTTGATAGGAGACAATCACATAGAATAGCTGTTATATTTTGATTCTTTCAATTACAGTCTGATTAAATTCTGTGGCATTTTTAAAAACCATACAACTCTGGCAACTGCAGTCAAGCTCCTAGATCAAAGTAGCACAATTCACTTTATAACTGAGGTTATTTTATATGCAACACTGCACTTCCGGTTCCGGTTCGCGGCGTCACTAGTCGCACGGGGAGACTTGTCTCCTCGTCGGCTAGCTTTCCCTTCGTCGGCGGACCCTTATACGGGTCCAAAGTCGCCCTGGAGGGTGCGACTTCCGTCGAGGAGGCCCCTATCCGGCTGCAGAGGAGCGGCGGCTCCTCCAGCTGTCCGGACGATCTCCGAGGGCCGGTGAAGAAGAAGATCGGCCGATAGTGGGATTACTTTTAATAAGTACATTTAATAACAACACAAAACAATTTTTTTACCTTTATATTTCCTGGATGCGCTTGAAACAGCCAGCTCCATTTTTCTTAGGTTTACATGACTCCTTTTTTTCATACATCTAGTACAAAAGTTCTGCTATTTCTTCATTGATTCATTTGAATCCTAAAATGACACAAGACCTAGCAATTACATTATTGGCTAGTCTTCCTGAAGAATAAGCAAGCACCCCAGCTGATGTATCAGACAAGAACTGGCTAATACAGTAAGGTCAACAGTATCGCTCTGATGGGGAAAAAAGCTTTAGTCATCATACACATCAGCTCTAAAGACACACCAGAGAAGGGAGGATTTTCAGGGTATTTGCAACCATAACTGTAACTTCCTTGTTTCGAAGTTTNCTGGATAGTGGGATTACTTTTAATAAGTACATTTAATAACAACACCAAACAATTTTTTTACCTTTATATTTCCTGGATGCGCTTGAAACAGCCAGCTCCATTTTTCTTAGGTTTACATGACTCCTTTTTTCCCAGAGATCTAGTACAAAAGTTCTGCTATTTCTTCATTGATTCATTTGAATCCTAAAATGACACAAGACCTAGCAATTACATTATAGGCTAGTCTGCCTGAAGAATAAGCAAGCACCCCAGCTGATGAATCAGACAAGAACTGGCTAATACAGTAAGATCAACAGTATCGCTCTGATGGGGAAAAAAGCTTTAGTCATCATACACATCAGCTCTAAAGACACACCAGAGAAGGGAGGATTTTCAGAGTATTTGCAACCATAACTGTAACTTCCTTGTTTCGAAGTTTTCCCCGCTCCTAGTAGTAGCACAATTCACTTTATAACCGAGGTTATTTTATTTGCAACACTGCACCAGTTTAGTACAATATGAGCCCCAGGCTCTTTAATTTCTTACTCTTTTTCTTATGTGTAAATTAAAGCTTTGCTTTCAGTGAATGCCGTATGGTTCTTACCAGGTGCAAGCTTACACAAATTCTAAGCAGTTTAAATCAAGAGTGGGAAACTTCCCTGGTACTGCCCATACTGACTGGAGCTAATGAGTTTAAAGCCCAGGCATCTGGAATACATGACATTGCCAAAACTATGGACAGTTCAAACAAGCCACAACCAAACTGGCTTGTATCCTTCTCTATTTACTGCTAGTTATCAGCATAGAACATTTAAGGAAAAAACGTTGAATAATGATTTTCTTGGAACTGTCTTTTCAGTCAATTTGCAATAAATGCATTCACCTCAGCAGCTTTATGAATCAATTTCATCAACCTCGACTAGAATTTCCAAGTTTTCCACCCACATTTTCTCAAAGTGCATTGATCCATTGAAAATTTTAAAAAATTTGACTTCAACTTGAAGCTTTTAATATTACCTCTCATTCTTTAACCCCAAAGAAAAGTGGTGCAACCTTTCCAAAATCTTTAAAAGAAGGTTGACCAGATAATTCTCATACTGCACATTTTAGTCTTTATCCGTAAAGTTGTGTTATCCCATGAGCTCCTGGGAGAGGCAGAATTTGCTCCAGGATGTTCTACGGTACAGTCTCCAACAAAGTCATTATATAGAGAAATGCAAAGCATTTGATTCCAAAGAACTCCAATATGCTGTTATTTCCTCTAGGACCAAATCAACCCAACCATTCTGGTTTTAAAATGTTCTAGAACTAAATTGTTTGGACAACCACAAGTCAGAACATTCAGATCAGCAGTGCCCAGGAGGGACATGTAACATTTCAGAGTCCTTCTGAATATTCCATTTAGCAAACTGGATAGTGGGATTACTTTTAATAAGTACATTTAATAACAACACCAAACAATTTTTTTACCTTTATATTTCCTGGATGCGCTTGAAACAGCCAGCTCCATTTTTCTTAGGTTTACATGACTCCTTTTTTCCCAGAGATCTAGTACAAAAGTTCTGCTATTTCTTCATTGATTCATTTGAATCCTNAGTAAATTAAAGCTTTGCTTTCAACGAATGCCATATGGTTCTTACCAGGTGCAAGCTTACACAAATTCTAAGCAGTTTAAATCAAGAGTGGGAAACTTCCCTGGTAGTGCCCATACAGACTGGAGCTAATGAGTTTAAACCCCAGGCATCTGGAATACATCACATTGCCAAAACTATGGACAGTTCAAACAAGCCACAACCAAACTGGCTTGTATCCTTCTCCATTTACTGCTACAGTTATCAGCACAGAACATTTAAGGAAAAAACATTGAATAATGATTTTCTTGGAACTGTCTTTTCAGTCAATTTGCTATAAATGCATTCACCTCAGCAGCTTTATGAATCAATTTCATCAATCTCGACTAGAATTTCCAAGTTTTCCACCCACATTTTCTCAAAGTGCATTGATCCATTGAAAATTTTAAAAAAATTGACTTCAACTTGAAGCTTTTAATATTACCTCTAATTCTTTAACCCCAAAGAAAAGTGGTGCAACCTTTCCAAAATCTTTAAAACAAGGTTGAGCAGATAACTCATACTGCACATTTTAGTCTTTATCCATAAAGTTGTGTTATCCCATGAGCTCCTGGGAGAGGCAGAATTTGCTCCAGGATGATCTATGGTACAGTCTCCAACAAAGTCATTATATAGAGAAATGCAAAGCATTTGATTCCAAAGAACTCCAATATGCTGTTGTTTCCTCTAGGACCAAATCAACCCAACCATTCTGGTTTTAAAATGTTCTAGAACTAAATTGTCTGGACAACCACGGGTCAGAACATTCAGATCAGCATTGCCCAGGAGGGAAATGTAACATTTCAGAGTCCTTCTGAATGTTCCATTTAGCAAACTGGATAGTGGGATTACTTTTAATAAGTACATTTAATAACAACACCAAACAATTTTTTTACCTTTATATTTCCTGGATGCGCTTGAAACAGCCAGCTCCATTTTTCTTAGGTTTACATGACTCCTTTTTTCCCAGAGATCTAGTACAAAAGTTCTGCTATTTCTTCATTGATTCATTTGAATCCT
>NW_015387834.1:170933-223298 GCF_001527695.2 Protobothrops mucrosquamatus | reverse complement strand
CTGGATAGTGGGATTACTTTTAATAAGTACATTTAATAACAACACCAAACAATTTTTTTACCTTTATATTTCCTGGATGCGCTTGAAACAGCCAGCTCCATTTTTCTTAGGTTTACATGACTCCTTTTTTCCCAGAGATCTAGTACAAAAGTTCTGCTATTTCTTCATTGATTCATTTGAATCCTAAAATGACACAAGAACCAGCAATTACATTATAGGCTAGTCTGCCTGAAAATAAGCAAGCACCCCAGCTGATGTATCAGACAAGACTGGCTAATACAGTAAGATCAACAGTATCGCTCTGATGGGGAAAAAAGCTTTAGTCATCATACACATCAGCTGTAAAGACACACCAGAGAAGGGAGGATTTTCAGGGTATTTGCAACCATAACTGTAACTTCCTTGTTTCAAAGTTTTTCCCGCTCCTAGATCAAAGTAGCACAATTCACTTTATAACTGAGGTTATTTTATTTGCAACACTGCACCAGTTCAGTACAATATGAGCCCCAGGCTCTTTAATTTCTTACTCTTTTTCTTATGTGTAAATTAAAGCTTTGCTTTCAGTGAATGCCGTATGGTTCTTACCAGGTGCAAGCTTACACAAATTCTAAGCAGTTTAAACGAAGAGTGGGAAACTTCCCTGGTACTGCCCATACTGATTGGAGGTAATGAGTTTAAAGTCCAGGTATCTGGAATACATCACATTGCCAAAACTATGGACAGTTCAAACAAGCCACAACCAAACTGGCTTGTATCCTTGTATCAGCACAGAACATTAAGGAAAAAACGTTGAATAATGATTTTCTTGGAACTGTCTTTTCAGTCAATTTGCAATAAATGCATTCACCTCAGCAGCTTTATGAACCAACTTCATCAATCTTGACTAGAATTTCCAAGTTTTCCACCCACATTTTCTCAAAGTGCATTGATCCATTGAGAAGTTTAAAAAATTTGACTTCAACTTGAAGCTTTTAATATTACCTCTCATTCTTTAACCCCAAAGAAAAGTGGTGCAACCTTTCCAAAATCTTTAAAAGAAGGTTGACCAGATAATTCTCATACTGCACATTTTAGTCTTTATCCATAAAGTTGTGTTATCCCATGAACTCCTGGGAGAGGCAGAATTTGCTCCAGGATGATCTACGGTACAGTCTCCCGGTACAGTCTCCAACAAAGTCATTATATAGAGAAATGCAAAGCATTTGATTCCAAAGAACTCCAATATGCTGTTGTTTCCTCTAGGACCAAATCAACCCAACCATTCTGATTTTAAAATGTTCTAGAACTAAATTGTCTGGACAACCACGGGTCAGAACGGTCAGATCAGCATCACCCAGGAGGGAAATGTAACATTTCAGAGTCCTTCTGAACAGAATTAACTGGATAGTGGGATTACTTTTAATAAGTACATTTAATAACTTAACATAAAAAAATGTTTTACCTTTATATTTCCTGGATGCGCTTGAAACAGCCAGCTCCATTTTTCTTAGGTTTACATGACTCCTTTTTTCCATAGATCTAGTACAAAAGTTCTGCTATTTCTTCATTGATTCATTTGAATCCTAAAATGACACAAGACCTAGCAATTACATTATAGGCTAGTCTGCCTGAAGAATAAGCAAGCACCCCAGCTGATGTATCAGACAAGACTGGCTAATACAGTAAGATCAACAGTATCGCTCTGATGGGGAAAAAAGCTTTAGTCATCATACACATCAGCTCTAAAGACACACCAGAGAAGGGAGGATTTTCAGGGTATTTGCAACCATAACTGTAACTTCCTTGTTTCAAAGTTTTCCCGCTATTTGCTAATCTAGACTTTACCAAGAAATTACACGCAAGCAACAGCCTAAACTATTTTTAAAATGGTTGTTCACCAATGTGTTATATTTTCCAGCTACATGATTGCTTTTGAAAAGAATTTCTTTGGAAATTTCCACAACTCAAAAAGCAAAAATTAAAATATTATCTATAAAGTATTTTTTTTTTAAAAAAAACTCTCCTTACATGAATAAGCTTTTAACTAATATGGAAGGTGATCAAACAAAGTTTAACTGGTTAACATCAGGGGATTTAAAACAGGAGATAATAAAACAGGAACAACATTCTGTATTCTCCTTAATAGGAAATGCATAAGTACAATACTTGCTTTGTGGTGGTGCTGAAAAGCATGCCCAGCTTGGGAGGACATGCCTCAGTGTCATCCATTCATTGAATGAATGGCTTAGAGCAGTATTTCTCAACCTTGGCAAGTTGAAGATGTGTGGACTTCAATTCCCAGAATTGAAAAGCTGACTGGGGATTTCTGGGAGCTGAAGTTCACATATCTTCAAGTTGCCAAGGTTAAGAAACATTGGCTTAGTCTCACTCTTTACACCGTCTCCTTCAAACTAGGAATATTAAAAAGGAGCAACCTCTACCATGCTTACAAGTTTGCAACAGGCAAACAGAACCCAAGAGCCAATATGGGTTTATTACTCCTTTAATTTCCAATCAAAACTCACATTGCGTAGGATTTCAAAAAGTTGGAACAGCAAATCCTATGTAGAAGAATCTGGCTCTTATTTTTTTTGTAATAAAGCAGATAAAGGATGCATAGCAATCTTTAAAATATTCACAGGAAATACTGAAATATTTAGTCATTGCTATTGAGGTGGGTAGCTTCGTTTATTTAAAGAAATAAATTTCAACAGAGGAATGAAGTTTTGCCAATTCAAGTATATCCCTTAGGAGTTTGCGGTAGTTCGAATGTGTTAACAGGGAAGACTGAAAGCTCAGCAGAACATCTATTAATATTCCAAGTTAAGTATATGCATGTGTGAGAGCCTTGTTGGTGTATTTGGGTTAAGACAGGGGTAGGCAACCTTGGCTTTTATGACTCGTGGACTTCAACTCCCAGAATTCCTGAGCCAGCAGGAGTTGAAATCCACTAGTCATAAAAGAGCCAAGGTTGCCTACCCCTGGGTTAAGACATCAGGCTAGAAATCAGGAAACCACAAGTTCTGATTCCACCTTAAGCACAAACAGCCCTAGGAAACAAGACAATGGCAAACCACTGCTGAAATCTTACCAAGAAAACTGCAGGGACTGGTATAGGCAGTCCCCAGTAGTCAAGAACTAGTCACAGTGTTTCTCAACCTTGACAATTTTAAGGCATGTGGACTTCAACTCCCAGAATTCCACAGCCAGCATTGCTGGCTGTGGAATTCTGGGAGTTGAAGTCCACATGCCTTAAAATTGTCAAGGTTGAGAAACACTGAACTAGTGCATGGACCATAAATATCTTTCGTTCTTCACTGTTATAAGGCAGTAATACCTTTCTACACCCAACTCAAAATAATAGGGCAGCCAGAAACTCACATGTCGCTTTAAAAAAAATAAATATTCGCCATGGAACTGATAGTACTTTTTAGGTGACTCCACATCTTTCAGCTTGGACAGCTTTGCAAGACATTCCTCCATACATTCCTCACTCAATTCTTCGTGCCTGGAACAGACAGAGATCAAAGATAGAAGGATTACTCCGCGTCCCTGACAAAAGCAAGGCAAAGCAAATTAATAAAAAAAAAATTTATATATAAAAAAAAAAAGCAAGGCGTATAAAAAAATTCCCAGCCAGTCCCCCAATTTACTCCTCACGGTACAATTTGGTGCGTCAGACAAGTTCTGGCTAACAGCAAAAAGTTCAACACTTCCGCTCTGATGGGGAAAAAAGTCTTAAAAAGTCATCACCAGCACCAAGCTAAACCTTCAAACTCTAAGATCGCATCTTGGGAGAAGAGGACCGTGAAAGAACAATGCAGCCCCCCCTGCAAACGGGACACTCCTAAATACATTTTGCATAACCTTAAGGGAAAGTAGAGCAGGCTAATTTAGGGAGAAAAAAAAGAAAAGGAGGGATGAGAAATCGGCGAGGCAAGCTACAATCTCGCGGACGACGAAGAACGTGGTAAATGGCGGCGGATCGCCGAGCTCCGCCGTCCACGAAGAGCCCCGCTCCTCACCTTTTCAGGAAAACTCCCCAAAAGAACGCGTGCGTCTGCGTCGCGCCCTTATATAGGCTAGAGCAGCTTGGTGCGCATGTCCGTCCAAGGTATTTTGGGAAATGTAGTTTTCAAAGTCCCTTGGTGTCTGCTAGTACTTCCGTGCTTTTCTTTGAGAGGTGTCTGGCGTTACGGGCGGGGATACGTTACATTTGAGGATCGAGCGCTTTAGTTTTGCACATGGGGTTTGTAGACGCTGAACACGATACTATGTGGTTTAATGAAGCTGAAATACAGCACTGGTGTGAAACGTAGAATGGCAACGGGCAATGATCCTTTATTCCAGGGGTCCTCAACCTTGGCAACTTTAAGACTTGTGGACTTCAATTCCCAGAATTCCTCAGCCAGCTT
The DNA here is from genome assembly GCF_001527695.2 of Protobothrops mucrosquamatus. Lineage (NCBI taxonomy): Eukaryota > Metazoa > Chordata > Lepidosauria > Squamata > Viperidae > Protobothrops > Protobothrops mucrosquamatus. Next base: position 218,904 of record NW_015387834.1, on the reverse strand, counting down.
TGCTGGCTGAGGAATTCTGGGAGTTGAAGTCCACAAGTCTTAAAGTGGCCAAGGTTGAGGACCCCTGCGTTTATTCCGATAGCAAAGACGGCTGTATAAACATAAAACATGGCAAATATGTAGGGATTTGCTCTGCATAACACGCTTATTCAAGAATATTTCTCAAAGTTCAATAGAAGGTATACCTTTAATAAGGAGCACAGACTTTATGGGATATCACACTGTTATTGTTATCGTGTTGTTAAAGTCGTTCAATTCAAGGGCATTAAGTTTATTGGACTGTCAGCCCAGTGTAAACCTTGTTTGCTTGTCAGAGCAACCACGGTCCTACTTCTGCCTACCAAAGTACTCATAAAAAAATTAAAATCTCTCATAACGCGTAAGCATTTGTCTTTAAGAAACCCCTCACACTGCTGTGTGAAGTTCTCTATTCTGTTCTACATTTTAAGAAAGACAATGAAAATTAGCACATCTTTTAAGTTCCAGAAAAAGTTGAATGGGAAACACTCAAAGGAGCACGCATGGTTTGCAATGGGTGGTTAAGGCAGTATTTCCCAACTTTGGAGTTGGCTAGGGAATTCTGGGAATTGGAGATTGCACATCTTAAAGTTGCTGTGATTTGAGATACACTGGGTTAAAGTGTTGGACCAGGATGGGAGACCCAGGTTCTAGTCCAGAGGTCCCCAACCTTTTGGGCACCAGGGACCAGTTACATAGAGAGAGGTTTTTCCATGTACCCGAGGGGGGCATGGTTTTGTGTGCTGCCTGTATCCTGCAGATGGGGCTTTGCTTGTTTGTGCAGCCCGGTTGCTGGCATGCCGTGGCCCAGTACTGGTCCACGGACCAGGGGGTTGGGGACCCCTATTCTAGTCTACCCTAAGCAATAGTAGCAAAACCTTCGCTTTGTAGATCCTGCAAGGAATTGTACAAGGTGTTTAATAATCAAAAAAATGGTTCTCTGTTCCTTAGGGTTATTGTGCTAGCAAATCTGCTGTGACTGAATTTAATGAAGCTCTTAATCATGAACTGAGAGCCAGAAGAATCAGTGATGCTGGGTCTCTCCTACCATGTTTTTGTTTCATTGATTTCAGAATGCTTTATAATTGTGGGAGCAGATAATAATGCTATGCTTTCATGTACGCAGATCCCAACCAATATAGATTGTGCTATCCTCCCAATATGGGCATTTTCCAGATGTGTTGGATTACAGTGACCCTTACTTAACTGATGATATGGAAGTGTAGCTGAAGATCTCATATGTAGCAAAGATGCAAAGCAGCTTGAATTTAGATACATTAATCCACTATCCAGCATAGTAATGAATACATTGAGAGACTAAAAGGAGAGCCAAAGTCTACCCTCATGAATTTGAGCCCAACCTTTTTCACAGGATTGTTTTTGTGGATACATGAACAACAATGTATGGGAAGGAAGGAAGGAAGGAAGGAAGGAAGGAAGGAAGGAAGGAAGGAAGGAAGGAAGGAAGGAAGGAAGGAAGGAAGGAAGGAAGGAAGGAAGTCTTAGCATGGATTCATATCAACTAATTCAATCACTACATCCATTTTCCTGGGAAGGGTTTGAGAAAAGCAAAGTAATTACAAATGTAGTATCTGATCTTTCAACTATGTCTATGAAAAAAAAAGGATGGCATTGAACAAGGATACACCAACTTATACTACTTAACTTGGATTGCTCCCATTGGTCTCTACCTGAACTGTTTAATACTCCAAGGGGAATGTGCTGTTAGCATGATTTATGGCAGAGCTTCTCTCTTACTACTCTTGTACAGAAAAGATTCAACAGATTTTTATTTAGACTTCTTTACAGCAACTCTACTTAGGTTCAACAGATTACATTGTTATTGCAGTTAGTCATAGTTTCCAGCTGGGCCAGTTGTTCCAAATTGACTTCATTTGGAAGGGACAGGTGATCTGAACAGGAAGGATTTGTCTATATTATGGGTGTCAAACTGCTGGCCCGCAGGCTGGATTGTCATGCCGAAACCGCGCCCACCCCATTGCCGGCAATGGAAAAAGTCGCGATACGTTGCAACATGTCATGTGACATTGTGAGTTTGACACCTCTGGTCTAGATAAAGGCCTATGGGATTTTTTCCCTTCAGGGAACATTGCACAGTTCCAGTTTCAGTGGGCAGAATGGAGTCATCTTATTAATTATATTTAATTTTTGTCCTGGCTTCAGCCATTGTTTGGCATGCTGCTTCTTTCCCAGCCCCAAAGTTGCGTATCCCTAATCTTAAGTGTTAATCAAGATGACCCCAAGGAAGCAACAATCTTTGGACTTCCACTCAGTTCATATTTTGGAAAGAGATTCCCGTTTATCTCTGTAACAGTTAGAATTATTTTTAAGAAAGTATGTATGTATTATGTGTGTGTGTGTTTAAGCTGAGGTATATATATCCTTGAGTAAATTGTTTAATGTCTTTACAACCAGTTATAAATTTATGATTCTTAAATTTTCATTCATTATATTATTCAAAATCTGCTGCGGTTAAAAAAGAAAGTTCTACGAAATTGCCATTTAATAAAAAAAACTTTCCCCTCTTTTTTAGTATTTACCATTTATTGGACAAACACTACGTTTTACTTACATTCCATGGGGAGAAAAAATTCCAGCGTAAACAATGAACTGAAGCAGTACTTAACTTGCAATGCTATCGTGCTTTACCTGGACCATATGCAAAAACTTTATTGCCCACATTGCTGTGGGCAATAAACACAACATCAAAAGCAACACAGTTTATATATAAACATAGGTAATTTTTTTCAGCCCTACATGGAGATGTAATTAAACAGTATAAAGCACTCAGGAAAATCAATCTGCAGCTTTATATGCACTACATTGAGATCATATCCTGTACTGTACTGAGTTGGTGTGCCTTTATATACAGACACACACACACATTTTTTAAAAAACAAAGATTAGCGACCATTTAAGCTTCTGTTGCATTCAGGTTTCCCTCCCTCTTCCCTACCCATCAAAAATATTCTAGAAATCAAAGTGATCAAATAAAGTTTAAAATTCCTAAAATGTATAATTATTTCTTCAACTGTCTGAGATTTAGGCGAGATTCGCCTTACTGACTTTTTGATAATCAAATGGTAGGCACACCTTTTCCAGTGGAATTATTTTTACAATTTCATTCAAAACAAAAAATTGAACACATACATGGATATGATCTTCCCAAGTTAGTTCATAGGTAAGTGTGTCAGACAATCAAGTTTCTAAACTGTGCTATAGTTCTAGGTACAATCAAGAAACTTTTAAATGAAAAATTTATAGTGTCATTCAAAACAATGCAATGAAACTAAAAATTTTATCACTGTTTGAAAAGCAACGGTTATGATTTAGACACTACAGTGGGTTGTAACAACTGTAGCACTCTAAAACAGTTAGGTTACATTATTAGGAAGCATTTGATTTTCTCTGGTGCTTTCAGGTTTGGGTCCAGTCAAGCCTGTTTAGGCAGTGGTGTCCAGTGTTTGTCCCAAAGTGTTTGAGCTAGCCGGTTTGAGGAGAGGGTCACTTTCCATTTCTTGCTTCACGCATCTGAGGGGAAAAAAACAGTACCTCTTTTAGAAGGGAGCTATGTTTTGAATTATGGAAGATTCAGTTCTTCAAATTCATGGTAAGAACCACCTTTTTTTCTCAGACAGCAAATTACTACTATATGTTTGTCCATTTGCTTTAAGTGCACTATCACAATGCAATTAAGTAACATCCGATAAGCAAAACCTACACCAGTGAAGCAATATAATCTACTTCATCCAAAGGGGGTAACTAAATGACACGAGCAAAACCTTCAGAGAAAAATGAATTGCAGAATATTTTGCTGTAATCCAAAGTAGGATGATCACAGCAGTGGCATTGTTTTAATTGATGGGTTGTACACCATGTTCAATGAGAGGGTGGCCATATAAATTGCTTAAATAAATAAATAACGCCGATGTACAATTTGAGACATAGATTTATTTATTTAAAATATTTACATAGCCACCCATTTTCCAACTAGTTCAGGGCAGCTTCCAATCAAAGATAAAACATATAAAATTATATTAAAACTATAAAATTAATCAGATATACATTTCTCATATCCAATCTCCATTATTTGTGACTTTCCACATAAATACACTAAGGCAAATATTTATACAAAACTTTCCTAAAATAGTAAAAAAAAAAAAAAAAAAAAGCCCAGATTTTGCAAGATTATGGAACATATTTTCACTCACACAGACATTGGTCCATTTCCTGTTCTTGGCATCTCTGTACTTTGTTGGTCCAACTCAGACAGCAATTTTAAGATGTTTAATGCAGCCTAGAATAGGGAAAGTAGCACATTAAAATCAGATATCTAAGATGAGCAACCCATTACCATTTTGATTAGAATTCTATTAGACAATAATACTGGATTCGCTGGAAATGCAAATAAAAATAGAATTAGCACATCCTTAAGTTTTCCAGCTAAAAGATGGGAAAATACATTCTTGTGGACAAATCTATTCTAGTTTAAACTGTCCAATAATAACCTTTCTCCGGAGACATCTTTCTTAGAAGCAGGATAAATAAATGCAAATGACAACTGCTCTTTTCTTATATAGTATGAGAAACGGAGGTACTGTATAAGAAGTCTCTTCTAATAATACTTATGGTACTCTTACCATATCATGGCAAGATTCAACATCTTTTCCAATTCCATGACTGATCAGGGGTGGCTGAGAGGAACAATTTATAAGAGACACAAATTCATTCTTGTTGTTTTTGGGAAAATCTTTGTACTCCACCTAAAAAGGAACAATAATTACTTTCAATTGAATGTCTCTTATCTATTTCCTATGATGAGTGTCCCAACACTTGACCGACAGAAATTGAACAATTCAGGCACATTAAGTATTATCATACTGAAAAATAATTGCAGAGTTTTCTTCTAAGCAAAAACTCATATCCAAATACAGTGGAAAAAAATGGCAGGTTGGGGGGAGACATTTAACTATCCTAATAAGACATTGCAGGAAGAGACCTGTGTTAGTCTATGGTAGCAAAATAATCAGTATTCACAGAAACAAGAAGCAATGCACACAATTTTAAAAATTAAGAAATCTGGTGAGTTCTCATGCAAAAACCAGTCAAGATTGAGCTATTTCAATAGGTTTGATCCATGTAAAAAGTGTATTTTAAAAAGCCTTTTTCTTTTTTAAAAAACATTAATAGGACAATATGGTAGTTGTATGAGTTTTATAACACCCATGATGCTAGATTGCCAGCCACTCTTACAGTTGGGAATCTCAAATAACTGGTAGTGATGTTATTAAGCACCCAGTCCATAAGCTGTTACGATGGGGATAAAAATATTGTAATCTTTCTACTAAAAGTTTGTATCATTAGGGACATCCTAAGCATGAAATCTTCCCTTGTAAGGTTCTCAAGACTAGCAAGAGTTAATTGAGTAATTAGATTCATGTCAGACTAATTGAAGATATAAACAGAAAAATTCAAGCATCTCTCAACTAACAAATCTCCTTGGAAAGATTTGATGCCGCTGCTACAATAATACTAATACAGATGGAGGCTGTTCAGCTGCAGAGTTGAAAAATGAGTTGGTAAAGAGATAGAGCAAAATAAGCAAAATAAAATATAGCAAGATAAAGTAGCACTGGAATAGCCTCCAGTCATATATGCTATAGGCCGAGATTATGCAGAAAACCTTCACACTTAAAAGAGAGGCTGATCTAAACCTTCTTCCAAAATAGTCTGTTGCAGAGTGAGTTGTTCAACTACCAAGCCCAACCCTACAGAGAGATATTGAAATAATCCATTTTTAGTTTACCTGGATTCCCTGAACACCCGAAAGGTAATCCAACTGTTCAGAGGGTCTCGTGAGAGGCCCATGGGGAACATGGCCCAACGAACTGTTTTTTATAATGGTTTCAGCAGTAGGAGAAGTGCCACCATATAACAGCTCTCTTGCAATCATGGCTGTCACTGTAGCCTTGGCAGGATTGGGGGCTGCTCTACTGAACTCTTTGGTGTGATGTCCTTGATTGACTCCTACAGCCTGTGCAACTTCAGGGACCATGGGAAGAATGCCAGCAGGAAGCTGCTGATGGCTGAGATAAGGCATCCTAAACTCATCCTCTTTATTACCTAATAAAGAGACAGAATACAAGCGTGGAGATTTAACAGGCAAATTTGCTTACCTGCAGATTGGCAGATCATTGAATACAAAGTCTGAAAAGATGTTGCAAATCAAATCCATTTTTCCCCAAAATAAGAGTGAATAGTTTGGGGCTAATATCATTTTGAAAGTGATTTTCAATGCTGGTCTTCTCAAAAGACTAGAAGCTTACAAAATTAAGGAAAATGCATTTCAGCATACAATGCAAGTGATCTGCCAATTTCCATTTTTTTTTTTATCAGAATGGACAGAATTATTTTTTTAAAATTTATAATGGGTTCCCTATTAATTCAATAATATATTTCTTCTCAAAAAAACAATTTGGTTTAAAATGAACCTGAATGCAATGAACTGTATAATGTTTTAAGTTATGCTTTATGACCCACTTGGGGCAGGGAGCAATATGTACTGTGCATATGTAGTGTAGTTTGAAACTGTGGATCACTAACTGGAAAACAGCCAAAGGTGTCTGGGAGACTGTCTACTTCTGATTACTATCTACTTAACTATCTGATTTCTGCATTTATGTCATTGAAACATTTATCTTTCCACTGCTGCCAATAATCTGCGTTTCTGTTTGAAATTATCTTTTTATTAATTGTGGCAGAGCAAATTTTATTACAAACTATATAAACACACATACAAGTAATTCTACTGTATATTCATCTAATCAGAAGCATTTACTTAATAGCCAATGTATTATCTCTTATTTTTCAAAACAGTAACATTTATATTTAACTCTTTAGGTTCATAATATTTTCAAATGTATAGTATTTATAGAATGTATTTGTATTTTGCTTTGAATAGTTTTTTAACAGCAATTTACAAGATATTTATTTCTTGATTTAAATCATTTAAGTCAACTCACTGAATATAATTATTACAGAAGAAGTAAAAATAATAATAATAATGTCACTTACTACTAGATGTTTCTTCAGACCCAGGTTCAAAAAAAGTTACTTTCCTTCCATCACCTGGCTTTTTTACTGGCGTCTAACAGAAAATATATTCAGATTTATTATTTTAATGCAGAAGATGATACTCTAAGTCAAAATAATGAGCTTTTTGTCTTGTTTTAATATGCCTTTACAACCCAGTTCCCCAATCAGTGTGGTCATTTCACACTTGCTTTCCCTTTACTGCGAATGGCTATGAAAGCTGTAATTTCAATCTTCTTTTGCAAAATAATTTTCTGGATGTATTTAATTTTTCTTTCTTATTAGTCTGATTTTTTTATGGAAAGCACCCATAATCAGCTGGAATTAAGTGTTCATTATATCTAGGTATTACTTCAAAAATAATCATATCTATCAATTTTGTCTTACCTTTTCTTCTGTCTTTAGTGCTGGCTTTGGAGGTTGTGGTTGGGGGACTTTAAATCCTAAGAGCTCCAGCATGTTTTCAGCTGCATTGCGTTTGGCTACTTTCTTGTTAGTTCCCATTCCTTCAGCTGTGTGCATGCCAACTTTCACCTAAATATACAGAAAAAACAAGGATGTTTTTTTCATTTTGTTTTGATTTTGAACTTTTGAGTTAGTCTTGATTACTGGCAACACAGAAGAGGTTTCTTTCTAGGTCTGAAAGAGACTGGCTCCAAGTTCTCCAGTTGGCTTGAGTGCTTAAGGTAGAACTAGAACTCAAGTTACCTCATTCCCAGTTCAGCTTCTTAATCACTATGCCAACTGGCTCCTGTATCTTTTTATAAAAAACAGAAGCACAAGTGATCTTTAGCAACCTATTTGTGCAAATATAGTCTGACAGAAGAACCATGTCAAATGGAAAGATAAATTAGTCCTTTCACTGCCTTCTCATTTATTATATCTGCTGCAGCACAAATAACACAGACAAATCCACATCATAATCTCCCTTAGAAATTTCTTGCAATGCCGCAAGTAAGTCTAGATTCTTAAAATCTCTGGCATATAGTACAGTATCAAGAAAACATAGCTTCAAACTCTTTATCCTGTTTTAGCAATGGATTCTGTGTCCCATATTAATCAAACTATTAGGGCTGAAAGAAAAAAGCTAGTCATTTCCGGTCATTTTGTTCACTGAAAGTGCTACATTTTCAAGACTCAGCACAGATTTCAAAGGATTTAGTAACAACTGACTGTGAAAAGATGAGGTTTTCCAAACTTCTACTCCCTTGCAGAAGCCTTGAAAAATATGAAAATCTATGAAGATTAAAAACAGATTTTGGAACAGGAGCAGAGAGGAAGGAAGGAAGCAAGTATGGGTTGAAGAGGTTGGACTAAACCAGCCTGGTGAGGTCAAGAACTTGAGGAGTTATATTCACAGCATAACAGCGCTAAGTTTGGGAAGACTGGGCTAGCCACTCCAAAAGCCAGTGTGGGAGAGGAAATAGAGTGGAAAGTACTTGCTGCTTGTAGAACACATGATATAATAAGCTCAGATGAAAGGAAAAAGAAAGTATTGTGCACCACTATTCCATCTAGAGGAATAATTTGATTACTAAATGTCTATGGAAGAAAGGCAGGTTATTCCAAAATTGATCAGTTTTATGTAGAACTGCATGGGCATTGAATATAAAATTTCAATCGGAATAATCCTAGCATCCATAACAATTTGCTGCATCAGCAGTATCAGTTACAGAAATAGTGATGTTCACTGGAGCATCTGTAAAAAGTATCATGAGCTAGTAATGAAAAATTGGTCAAAACATGTAGTTGAGAATGAGATTAAAATACTGTGTGATTTCTGAATAAAACTGATAGTCTTGGCTCATAACACATCAGATTTAACTATGGTTGAAAAGAAGAAAGTGTGGATATTTGATGTGGCAATGTCAGGGGCTAGCAGAACGGAATACATAGAACTGGAGAAGATCAAAAAGTATCAAGATCTGAAAATAAAAGTTGAAAGATTATGGCATAAAGCAACAGTGATTACTAGCACATTGGGTGCCATATGCAAAAAATATTGGATGGCATGTTGAAAACTTGTCTGTTAACAGAATTTCTATCTGTCAATTACAGAAAGTCACCCAGCTTGGATCCAGATATATAGTATGCCGATACATTATAACATTCTAGTTCTTGGGAAGATCTTGATGCATATGAAAGCAACTAAAGAATTGGCAGCTATGATTTCACATTGTTGTATATATAATAAAATAATTTATTAAACTTGAACCTCACCACTTTTAATTAAGGGTGAAACATGCAGGAAACCATGCAAGGACTGGAGATATAACCTTTTGTGCATCTATTAGCATGGTTATCTAGTTCCTTATTAATATATAGATGCCAATCATCCATATTTTCTGACGTTTTCTGAAGTATCAGCTGATTCAGAATTCTGATCAACACATCTTTTGTCTGCTTCTTCTGTTAACTTCACTGGTTACAAGTTGAGGCCTGCTGTATTTGGATCCAAAATGGGTAAGAAGTTCTTCAGATCCTGCATGAACATCTCTACTTGTCAGCAGCATCTTAGGGGAGCCATGCCCTTTCTTGTGCTTGCATGGTAGTCACATGGGCATAGGAACATATAAGTATGTGTGAAGTAGGATTTGCATAGAACACTGAAAACAGAAATTGTTGAAGCTCTGGATTCAATTTATTAAAGGTTATGTCACTTAAATATGCATCCAGAGTTTGTATTATAGTCTTGTAAATATATTGCTTTGGGGGGTTAGATCTGAGTAAATGAATAGCAATACTTATATTTTGGAATTCCCTGCAAAGATAAATTAAACAAATTCTTTTCCCTGAGAAGAAAGAAAAAAATGCAGTTTTTACAAACAATTTAATTTTCATTCTCCCAGACTAGTCACTTAGCTGAGATGGCCAGCCATACAAATTGAGTAATAATAATAAATATTCATTTCTAATGAAGTGTTTTATTTTTCAATATTCAATTATAATTTCATTGTAAACTACTTTGAGGGGCCTATTACCAAATATGTTAAGGTTACTTTCTTTTATTTATAAGTGATATTACTCTATTCCAATTATTATCAACACCTTGGTGACAACATAGATGTACTCATGCAAATTTCTTGACAACATTATGGATATCTTTTGCTATTGTCTTCTTTTGGGATTCTTTAACACTTAATTTTACCTACTTGGTATCCCAAGTAGGAATACTAACCAGGCCTGACCTTCCCTAATTCTGAGCCCAGACAAGGGCAGTGGATGCTACCACAGAAAAATTAACTAAAATATTAACATTTAACAGCATTTATGAATTCAATAGATTTTGTTAAAATTAATTTATGCACAAAAAAAGAGTGCCAAACTGTTCAAACCTGCATAACGAACTCCCGACGCCTTGGCAACCCACGCTCTGTGATGAGCATGTACTCTGGCTCTTTCTCTTTCTTTGCTTGTTGTATTTGAGCCAGTCGGCTAATAGGATTCATACCTTGACCGTATTCAGGACTCGTCTGCAATTTGGACAGAAAAAGCTGACATCAGCTAACAACTGTCAAGAACAATTGTAACACAGCGCAGTCACATTACACACTCTTAAGGACCATGGGTGTACTTTTTTATTATTGATTTTATAGAGACCTGGATAATTTGAAAGCGCCAAGCAAATGTACTTATCACCTCATGTTTGTGACAGACTTCTGCGTAAGACTAAACATGCAGGCCAAACAAGAACAAGAAATGCCTACCTAGCAAGCCTTCATTGAAACAGAATTGGAGAACTTGGCTTACAGAGGGCAGCAAGCACACATAGCAATGCAAGTGTTATAGGAGTGACACAATGACGACAGCAACAGAGAGTTACACTAATCAATAATGCAAGCCGAGGTCCCTTTGCTTCCCCTCTGAAATTTCCTTAGATATTTGTATTTTCCTCTCACCTTGACTATTGTTTTCGTTTTCTTTTTGATTCGTGGCTTCATTTTCTCAACTGTAGGAAGGGGAGGCAGCTTCTTCAACTCCTCTAGGACTGCAATAGCTGCATTCTTTTTTGAAATCTTCTTGCTCTTGCCTTCACCTTCACCCATGAACTCGCCCACAGATACCTTTGTTACAAAGCTCTTCATATGCGGGGGACCGCTCTCCCGGGTCACCTGTTTCAGAGGTAAAAACTGAGTGAAAGCGTGATAAACACTTATTAAAAAGGGTAAAGTACAATGGTTGTAACAAATTTCATTCATATGAGCTAAACAGAAATTTGTCGGGGAAGTATTAAGGGACGATCAATTAGCATTCCTGATAAACAGGACATAATTGTATTTTAAAAACCTTCCCGTTTATTATAGCATCCCTCCAGATTAAAAGTCTAAACATAGATACATATCTATAAATTTAATTATTGCATGGTTTTTGTCATCGTATTAACATTGAAATAAAATTAGTCCCTTATGGTGTAAATATTGCCCAAATGGTAAATATTTTGACCAGCACAAATTTTTAAGGATTTTAAAAAAAATAAAACTACACTTGGGCATGCATTCATACTAGCATTAAACAAATATCCTTACATTAATTCACAGTGAAGAATCATATGCTGTTGCTAAGACATACATTTTAATACACTCTTTTATATTTTTATATTTCATGCAAACAATACCAGAAATTGTACATTCTTAAACATGAATATATGTGACCTTTTATATACTCTCATGCCAATATAATCCAACAGCTGTGATCTTTAAATTCTAATGTTCAAGAAGTATCGAACCCAATGGCAGCATTTGGACATCACACTAAAACATAGTTTACTGATGTGCATGAAATAAAAATGAGTCAAAGCTTCCCGTCTTTTTTCTCTACTATCTCCACTGCCAGAAGGAGAAATTCAAACTGTGGTTTCTTTAATGCCTGCTGTGGTTGATCCACAGTAAACTAAACTACTTTGGGGCATTATGTGTCAACACAGCCAATAAATTCAGCAATCATTCATAGATATCTCTTTGCCAAAAGAGATTTCTGACTTTCCCCTTTCATACTTTGACACCCCCTCCCATTCACACTGCAGTCCCCCCCTGAGCTATTCCTAAGGACTTGGGAGACTCTTCTGGAATAATGTGGGACACATTCTAAGGATTGCAGCAAAAATCAGGAATTCCACATGCAAGTGAAAATTATCTTCAGCTCATCCTTAAATTTTAAATTAAAGCTAATATCTTTGTATATCCTATAATTTAATGAACTTTATTAATATACAATGAGGTATTAGAATAGGATACTTGTGGCATCTTTCATTCTATTCTATTCTATTCTATTCTTTATGGAATAATTTAGCTGCTGCCAGCATATTATTTCTTTTAATTTTCATACTTATAATCTATTAAGAGGGAAAACAATTTAGTTATTGGACCCAGGAAAGAAACATACTCTAATACAGTTTTAAAGGTCAGTCAGATCTGACCCAAATGTATCCCTGTCAAATGTTTTACTGCCTTCAATATGCTAAAATAAAACCGCTTTTAGAGCAATTAACTAAACCTACCTCAAAATTCACAGGCAAGTTCCTTTTAAGTGCAATCTCAAACACTTGGCTTATTTCAGATTTATTGAGATTTTCATCATCTGGTTCTCTCCCATTTATCTAAGAGAAGAACAATTACATTGAAGAGGCACAGCTGTCATACTAGCTCACTAACAACAAGACTACCACACACAGTAGAGGGTTAGTATAGGAATGTTAAGCATGTCTTTAAAGGCAGATTAAATTGAAGGCTCAGGGATGTCTCACTAGTACTACCTAACATGCAAGTGAAGTGCCCAAAAGTTATTGTCTGAAAAATCTGTGAATATTCTGAAAGATGCAGGGATACATACAAGGAAAGGATATTTGATGTATACATGCAACAGCTTGCAGTAAGCATGTAAAAAAAAATAGCAAGAAACTTTAGAGTTTCAGCAGGTATTGCTTGCATTTGTATTGTTGCACAATACAATTCAGCATGTATTATGTAAACAAAAACCAATAAGATTTTTTTTCTATACATTTTACCCTTTCCAAGCTACTTTCTGAGGAACCATGCAATTATTGCTGTGTGTTCAAGGGGAGCTCTGAACTTGGATTGTTCTAACATTAGTCCTTTGCCCCTAGCCTACCATTATATTATAAACTAACAGCAGTATGGGCATTTGAAGCATGTAGCTTGGGAAAGAACACACTATTATAATAGGCAAGGCATGAACTCCTTTCCTTTACTATAATTTTGAAAATTTCCCAACTGTTTATTCTATACTTTAAGGATTAAAAGTAATCCTATTTGGGGCAAAATCAATGTGATTTTTGAAACCTGGAAAAATGCAAGTATTTTTTTTCAATTTTAGCTGATTCTATATTAAGAAAAAAAAAGTATGCAAAAGGTTCAAGTACCCTGCATATCCTGTTTAGTATATATTTCATTTTTGGAATTACTATCTATGCTATAGCAATAGTATTTAGACTTATATACTGCTTCATAGTGCTTTACAGCACTCTCTGAGTTTACAAGGTCAGCATATTGTCGGCAACAATCTGGGTCCTCATTTCACCAATCTCAGAAAGATGGAAGGCTGAGTATACCCAACACATACTCTTATTTTACAAAATATAAGGAAATGAGAAAAAAAAAACCAGATTCGTAGAATGCTGAAATTTGAGCCCAATATAAAGTTTCCAAGAGTGGACATACTTGGCAACAATTTTACAATTAAACATGTTGAAATTCTGACAAAATTGAAGGCAGATAATAATTCTGCACACATCTCAAGAATTTGAACTGATAACCATCTTCAATTTGTTTTAAGTATTACACAAAATGGAACAAATTTATGTTTTTTCCAGCAGAGGAAAGGACTTGGACAAAGAGGTTCAAAATTCAACAAGGGAATGTTTGTGTAAATGTCAGGAAGCATTTTAAAATAGTACAAGTTATTGGGCAATGAACAGATTAATTTAGAAATCTGTAGATTTCCCTTATTAGTAGCTTAACAAATTTCTTTCATCAGCGTGAGGCTAAACTAGTTTATTCGGGAGAACACTTCCATTTGCTCCTTTTCCAAGTTCCAGAGAGATTTAATTTTTTTTTTTTAAGCAAATAAAAAACTTACTGTATATGTCATCCTAACTTTAAATGTACAAGCTTTGGTACAGTCCAAGCTGGCAACATTAAATCTCAGTAATATAGTCCAGTGTGCTACACAGTATTTGAAAATATAAACACAAAGTTAATTCTAAAAAATGGTGGTTCAAATGAATATCAGATTTTCCAATGTGGATTACAGTGATCAATTTGATTGACTACCTCAGGGTTGAACTGTGGAATTCTTGGTGCTTGATTGTTGCAGACGTTTCATTACAAAACTAGGTAATAAAATTAGTGCACCTGAGTGTGGAGCTTCTGGCTTGTTTATATATAGAAGATTGCTGTGTTTAGTTTTGATGGAAACGTGTTTTTCTCCTTCTAGCTTTTATATTAGAATGGTTTTGCCCTCTGAAAGCATTAGAAATATATAGGCAAGGAAGACAAAGCCTCCTACATTTCATTTTAAAAGCCAGAAATGTTCTTTGACAGAATTTTTTTTATTTTCAATTCCTGAACAAGTTTTCCACTGCAAGTTAATCACCTGGTATTTAAGCAAATCCATGCATATTTATATATATTTCAGTAATGCTGGCAAATAAGATGCTTCGGAGAATAATCACTTGTTCAAGCAATTCTGAATAAGGGAGATCAGGAGAGAAAGTCAGCTTATGAGACAAAGGTAATAGATGTTTTGTATCAGCTATTTTTATGGTGTCCACTTAAAATCAGATCCAAGCAAGCTTCTGCTCATACTTAAAAAGGACAATAACTTTAAGTCTAATTAAAATCATACATACACAGAAGCCTGAATACATTGTTCAGGCTACTCATAGCAAGCAGCTATATGCTACCCATGCTCTTCCACTTACAGCAGCAAAACAATATTGCTATGCCATGCAATGGTACACATCACAAGCACAACCTCCTTTCTTTCAAATTAGTTTCATGCAAAATAGCTTCATACAGGATGAAGGGGATCATCAAGAAAGCCAAAGCAAACAGCAATTCTTTAGAATTATACTGCTACAAGGCAATAATGAAGTGGTAGACAAAGAAAAAGCAAGTAGGATTGATGCTATTTAGAAAGTGTCTGTAATACTCATAGCTTTTCATATAGATGATGCTTTGAATACAGAAGTGACAAGTTCCCAGATTTTGCTCTTTTGAGTTTAGAGGATTTGATAGCAATGTTAGACAAGCACCCTACCAAAGTAGAACTGCTATCAAGTAGCACATTACTAACTATAATAAGTCCCTTGGTACCTTAGCTTAACCAAAGTTTCTAGAGATCGCAGACTATGAAGTGTACAATATTTTTCATATAGGACAGTACTCATGCATTTGATGAAATGTACTGTTATCCACAAAACTAATGTAATAATGAATGTTGTTAAACTTCAGGGTGCCACAACATGTTTTAATATGCTGCAAAAAGACTAATAACTCTCTAAAAACTAGTACTAGGCTAAACAGGCAGCTTCTAAAAGTACACCAAATTAAACAATTATACATTTATTGCCTTTCACAAATGCATGTGGATAGTACCATAATTCAGTTCTGCTGCAAACAGATCACATTTTTTCCTATAAGCTAAAATATGCAGCTCAAATAAATAATGGAATTTGTGGTGCAGCTTAAGTGTTGATAATTACACAAGGATTCATACCAGACAATTAAAAAGAGAGAACCTTATCAATAACTTTGACTAGCATTGCATGAAATAGAATTATTGAATTTTTTGCCACTATGGTATTACTTAAATACATTCCCTGGGAAAAAGTATTTCTCCAATGCTTTATGACTTACCAACATACTGTATTTGAATGGGTTTACTAGGCACCTTTTTGCCATCAATGTACTTTAAATTACCCACTGATTAGGATACTTGGTAATTGGTAAGGTACTGGCTACAATGTTCAGTTTTGATAAAGTGCATCATATGCTAGCCACAGTAGTTTAAAAACAAAATGTGATTTTATTGAGTGAACTTATCAAACTGCATTTTTTTGAATAAACTATAAACAAATGTCACTTAACACAATATATAAATCGAGGCACTAAGCTACAAGAAACAGAGACAGACTGTTTCAACACTGGGCAATGTAAAAGCCTTTGAATACTGAAAAACAGATTCATGCTAAAGCCAGCAGTGTTTCCTATCTGGCCAATTTATAATCAATTCTCAAGCTTACTCTCCCTAACTAGCCACACACTAGAATGGATTACACATCCATACTGAATGTACTACTTTGTCTTTTAAGCTGCCTTGGAAGACCATGAAGCCCTAACATGTAGCCTAAAGATATTTTAAGCAAACAAAATTACAGTTTTGTTTACTGTGCCTATAATAAAATAATTTCTACTTGTTAACATGTTGGTTATCCTGCAATCAGTTTACATATCTCTCAGATGCTGTAACACTAAATAACAGATGTATTTTTGATTAGCTAGAACTACATGATAAATTCACTATAGCTAAACTAGAAAAGCCACCACAGGAACAGGATAAATGTCCCCAAAATACAATGAGTATAAGTCTTCAAATATCAATGCCACAGCTTTTGCACAAACTTAAAACAGAACAACACTATTATTTTCAATGAATTTCAAAGCATAATCAAAAGCTTTGAATGGACTTGGATAATGCTCCAGACATACTACCTCTGGTTTCTCAGGCAGGGGCTCGTTTTGCAGGATTTTCAGTGCTTTAGCAGCTGCATCATGCTTAGCAGCCTGTCGTGTTCTACCTTTCCCATGAAACTGCTGTCCCCCTATAGAAAGCTCTACTTGATAGAGCCATGGTCCTACAGGAAATGGATAGAAGTACCTAAAAACAGAAAGATTTTACATTTCAGATTTCCAGTCCACATGAAGCTACTCTGCCAGGAAACAAAGTGTAAGAGCTTACAATAAAAGCCAATACTGAACCAAATGCACAATGGTTGGCCCTTACATATTTGAGTGACAGATTACAACACACAGTGTTTATCAGATTAGCCAAACTGGTTCTCTTCAGGAACATAAAGGAATGGCAGCTCATAGAATTCCCAGCCAATTTGGACAAGGGAACTCTTAAGAGTTGCCCCTTTGGAGGATTCTTAATTCAACACTGTATAATTACAGAATTGTCTCCATATAAAGCCAGTAACACAAACAAAAACATCATGAACCCACCCCAAACATATTTTCTTCATGTATTTAATACATTCCCTGTCTGATTTTGATATAGAACCTGTGAATTCCGAAAAACATGGATGACATCCATATAATTCCTTCAAAACCTGCATGCTAATATTGAATTTAGTGTGTAGGTTTTCTATAGTAGACAGAGGATGTGTGGCAAGGACATATTGTCCACGCATGCTCCTTCAAGTCACAATAAAGGAAAAATCAACTTCTGAAATTATAATCTGAAAAAACTGTACTGCTTGGCTCCAGAACTCATAATGTGATAAAAAAAAAGGAAGAAATTATGTAACTAATGGGTGGTAATCATACAAAGACCATCCCGCCTAACATTCAGGACTGTAATGTAGCCAACATCTGAGGGATCGCCTTTCCCTGGTTACAGGTCCCATCTATGAAAGGGGGCCATCTGACAGGGCCCAGGTGGGGAGTTTTTTCTATTGCAGGACCCACTCTTTGGAATATTATCCCCATCAAAGGTTAGATGGACTCCAACCGTGTGGCCTTCTGAAAGGCACTAAAGACATCTGTTAAAGTGCCTGGGAATCCATTTTCTTTGTTTACTTATTTGTTTGATTTGATTTGTTTGCTGCCCATCTTGCTTCAAGGCAACTCTGGGTGGCTTATAAACATTAAACTTACTAATGTAAACTTACTAACATTGGGGGTTGGACTAGATGATCTCCAAGGTCCCTTCCAACTTTATTATTATTACTATTATTATTATTATTATTATTATTATTATTATTATTATTATTATTATTAAAAAACAACTTACTAATAAATGCCCAGCACCCTCTTGTTAATTTGAATGATTTAATCTTCATTTTTAATCCTACCATTTTTGCTGGAGCATTTGTTCTGGTACAAGGTAGAAATACCAAACAGTTTCTTTGAATAAACAGGGACAAGAGACAATATTCTGAATTGGTAAACAGATGGACAGGTATTTTTAAAAAAGCTTAGGATTTTAAATGTTTTAAGCCAGAAGCCCCCAACCTTTTGGGGCACCAGAGAAATTTTTCCATGGACTGGAGTGTGCACGGTTTTGCGTGCTGCCTACATCCCAATGATGGGACTTTGCTTGTTTGTGCGGACCGGTTGCTGGCATGTCGCGGCCTGGTACTGGTCCACGGACTGGGGGTTGGGGACCCCTGTGTTAAGCAGTTCTCACTGGAGAGAGACCAAGCCTATTGCCCAGGACAACAGGAGGCAGGCTTCAATGCTAGGGGAAGAGGGGATATTATTCTTTTCAGAATACTGCAAAGCAAGAGGCTCTGTTCAACAATATAACACATGCTTTGCTCACCAAGTACTGTTCATGAATAACAAGGAGAGCAGGAATTTTTTGCCCATATTCTGTTATGTTAATATCTTTTGGCTCTCAGACTTTTTTTTTGTGTATTTCCTATCCAAAAAGGGGAAAAAAGCTATGTCAGCTCAATTATCCACCTATTATCATATTTATGCTTGGAAAAGTCGCACCATTATTTTGTGGAGGGAAATTACAGTGCAGTAGCAGTGACTATATTGTATGAATCAGAGTGTATTTCAATAACTTTCCATTAAGTATATATTTAATTAATTCATGCATAAAGCTTGCTGTTTCTGGGAAGACCACTGGAACACAGTCGCTTTGAAACGAGATGGGCGGCAAATACATTTCATAGTAAAAATTAAAAAAAAAATTCTTCAGAAGCAAAACTGTTTTGGGTAATGCAGGATTTCACTATATAAAAGTGCTGAGGCATGACATACCGTGGGGGATAAGCACCGCCTCTCATATTGTAGTTGTAGGTGGACCTCATCTCTGTATAAGGATCTATAGGTTTGTACATAGGTTTCTTTCCCAGTTTCATACAAAGCGCATTCAGCTCCACTGTGGGGGTTACACTATCTAAAACAAAGATAGAGCAAGTATTAAAGTTTCATGCAATGCTGAGAACACTTAACCTGGGAGGGTTGGGGTAGGGGGAGAAGAACAGGACTTCTATGTAAAATGACAGAGAGTAACTATTTTGCAATTCTTACTGTAAATTTGCTAAGGGAAGGTACTCATTTTAATTAAAAATTGTTAATGGAAATGATATCTGAAGACATTCTTTCTACAACACATAGGTTGCTGGATATTTGCAAACAGTATACAAGCATTTAATTAGAAAGTTTTAAGCTGCATGGACAGGGGGAAAAGTACAGCAGATATTGAAAGTTATATATTACTAAGAAGGTTTGCATTATATATGTTGGATTAAATGCAAATGCTTTTTTCACTTCATTGAGAGTAAACACATGCTGCCTATAGCTTGCATTCAGCTTTGGCATAATAGCCAACCATTTCTTGTATGCATAGGACAATGTTTGCAAATCAAAATTCCACAGAAACCTAAAGAGTAATAAATAGGCTTCTTCCAAGGACACTAGTGTTTTCCGAGGTATGTACTTTTGCTGCAGCCTAGTACATATTTCTGAAAACTCAAATGGAAGTGACGCCTGGGAATGAATGAGACTGCAGAAAGAACAGAACATATAAATGAAGTTCTCTGGTTAACAAACAAGATTTCAAAACCCACATTAAGAGGCTCTCTGGATTATTTTGCCCAGATTAAATACCAATGTTTTATTGTGAAAGAATTATAGAATTACCAAAAAAAGCAAGAGTTCAAGGCTGAAGTTCTAATTTCACAGATAAAACCAACAGATCATTAAAAAGCCCACCTATATAACAGCTTTACAGCAAAACATTAATAATATTTATCAAGCAATATGAAATATTTTAGGATAAAGAATTAAGACTAAGGATGAACAGAGGCAGGCTTACATAAAAAAATGTTCAGTATTCTCAGAATATGTTCTCCTGGATACTTCAAACAGTAATTTTTCTTATTTTATATCCCCAAACCGTTTAAAGCAAAACAGGAAAAGAGAAAAAGAGCCAGACAACTGCAGAGTTAGCTAAAGATAGATAGGCCATAATGGGCATGTAATTGCAGTGCAGAGGGGAAAAATGGTTTTATCCTAGAGTCAGCGCCCCAAAATCCCAATTATCCCTGTAAATCTAAGAAGGCTTTCAAAAATCAATTATTAAAGGAATATAAAGGTAGTCCTCACTTAATGACCACAATTGAGACCAGCATCTCTGTTGCTAAGTAACAGTCTTTAGCATCTCTGTTGCTAAGTAACAGTCTTTAAGCAAAACATCAATTGATCACAATGTGTTTACAGTGTCACATGTAACATTAACTCTGCTTGTTGGAAAACCAGCTGTGAAGTGCACAAACTATGATCATGGGATGCTACAATGGTTGTACATGTTTGCTGGTTGCAAAGCACCTAAATGTTGTTCACCTGACCATACAGATGTTACGACAGCCGTAAATGTGAGAAGTGATCATAAAGTTGCTTTTCAGTGCTAACTGAACAGTTGCTAAACAGTACAGTAGTTTAGTGAAGTCTACTTGTATATGGTTGTTGTGGGAAAAGTAGGAGACAAAGGTATTAGGTATATTTGTCTTACCTAAAAAATGCAGGAGAAAGTAACAATTTAACTCCTTTAACATGAAACCAAAAATCCCACCACATCCCTAAAAGAACTATTTGAATCTTAGCCTAAGTTTTCAAGATCAGCTACTTCATGTACTTAAACATTGCTTTGTGATCTCAAGGAAAGCAAAGACATTTATGAACAACAAATTCTGCAGTCATCTTCTAAATTTGGCATTACAAGCATAATAGGCAAAGCAAACTATAAACGATCTTAATTTTCAAGTTAGCTACATCATTGTTACTTGGTAAAAGAACACATCATGCTATATACCCTTAATGATTCTGGCAACAGTGGGCTAGATTTAAAAGATTTATCAGGTTATTCAATCAAGCAAAATGTTCCTCTTAAAGCTCTTATGTTTTTGATATTTGCTGCTTATGATTCAGAGATGCACAGCCACGTACGCTGACATGTAAATCTGAATTGGCTTGCAACTCTCAACCTGGACTGGGTCAAATTAAATACAGGTCTGGTCATTATTTTTTCCTATGAAAGAGTTTCAATCTATTTAAACAGACTTGAAAATTATCAGTGAATCTTAAAAGGTCATGAATGAGTTTGCTACTTTTTTGTTCTGTTGTAAAAGGATATTGCCTTGATTACATTTCAAAATAGTGTCAAATAAGATACTGAATCATTCAGTGGAGGAAAGTTATACATTTGAATATTTGCATATTTGCAGTTTTATATTTTTATTTATTAGCACTTGCTGTTTAGCAAACCTATGTGAAAAAATATCATTTATACCACTCCAAATGTTCAGTTTTAAAATAGTATATCATAATCAGTATTTTGTTTTAAAAAAATATGTCTTTCTTTTAAAGAATAAATTGGGTAATATACATAAATGTGATCTACTTCTGGAGTTAAAATGATAAATCAATCAATGGATAAAGAAGAATTCTCATTAACTGAATTTCACATTTGTAAATGAAAAATTATGTGATCATTTCAAAGTTGAATATTTATATCTGTCAAATGGGCCAATTCATTTTCACATGAGTTCAGTTCTACCTAGCAATTACCACACTTAACTTTAATTTGTCATATACATTTATTTCTCTTACATCGTTTAAGCCAAGTCACACTAAAACGCTAAATAGATAGATCGATAGATAGATCGATAGATAGATAGATAGATAGATAGATAGATAGATAGATAGATAGATAGATAGATAGATGGCAAGAATACTGACTATTTTCCTAACATGTTAATTATAGCACAAGATTATACTTTAAAAGCAAGGGCAAAATTCTCAAGTTCTGGCAATAATTTATATATCACTGAAATTTCTACCTTTCTTATGGCAGCAGTTCATACTGTACCTGGATTCTTTCCTTCATTGCGAGATGGGCGAGCTGTAGGTTTAGGAAATCTTGTTCCTTCCAAAGCTTTGGCAGCAGCTGCATGTTGAGCTTTCTTAATACTAGTTCCTTCAGCTTCCCAATGCTGGTCCCCAAGAGTCAGCTGCACTGTAAACACCTGTAAATGAGAAGTAAGCTTTGAGCTTTCACTGCCTGATCATGTTTACATATAGTGTTCAAGTATAAAGGCTAAAGGTTGTATCATTCATACATCATTAGTATAACACACTGATTATTTAATTCTAAAGCTTAGGATTGCTGTATAGGATGTGTCTTAATTATTTAGCAAAATGAACTATTAGAGCACTGTAGTTATCACAACATGTAATACTAGTGTTCTGATTCATTCACACTTTATTTCTATTTCATTACTAGAATTTCGTATGAGGCCAAAGCATAATTGTTTACCCTAAGGTGGCTGGTTTTGAAAAAGTCTATATCCACATTGTTCATTGAGCTGTATCAATGTATCAATGTTTTTCTTTTAAAAAAGTTTGTTAAAAGGTTATAAATAGGAATAACACAAGTACAAAAAACTAGAAAAACAAGGTACACCATGAAATAAAGGTGGATAAACAAATATGAAATATAAAAATAACATATTTCAGTGCAACATTCATGTGTAGTATTATAAAATATTTATAACCATTTTCTAAATAAAGCCTATATGTCTCTGTTAAATTTTAAGTTAAAAACATTTGGTTAATGCAGTAGATATAATTCAAAAGGAAGAAAACCTATAGTTATCTAAGCATGCGATACTAGGTGGTTTTGAAAAAAGTGATAGAAAATAACAACAGTAATTAATTCTACTACAAGTCCAATTTAATTTTTCAAATCATCCCATAACAATGTATTACCATGTTTTCCCCAAAATAAGACCAGGTCTTATATTACTTTTTGCTCCATTATGGCTTCTTTTTAGGTTCGGTCTTATTTTGGGGAAAATATGGTATTAAATGCATCTGTCTGGCTATCTTAACTGGGACTTATTTTTGGAGTGGGGCTTATATTACTAGCATCCTGAAAAATCATGCTAGGGCTTACTTTCCGGTTGGGTCTTATTTTTGGGGAAACACGGTACCTAGAAACCATTCTTGGATTACAATTTTACACATGAAATTGTGCCAATTCAAAATCTGAGCTTTCTTACAGAGTTTATATTTTAATTTGATTTATAATTTCCAGTATTGACTTAATATATTACAGTGGGATGGGTTTTAAAACTAAACTGGTCTCGTAGTAGAATTACTTATTGTTGTGATTTTCTATCACTTTTAAAATAAAAACCCTAGGATCTCACACTAATGTAGCTATACCACAGATTATATGTAAACTTTCTTTATGTCTTTTTCATGTACACACATAAACCCTCTTTGTTCAAGAGATCACCATTTTGCTAAATACATAACCATCATACAAACAATTTTACCTTCGAGTGAGCTGGACCCTGCTCACTCAAAAGCTTATATTCAGGCTGAATCTTGTTGAAACGGGCTAACTCATTCACAAGACACATGGGTGTTTTCTCTTTGGGGTTTGCCATGTTAGAAGAAACTGAAAAGTAAGATAAATTGTTACCTCAGTTTGTAATAATCCCTTCAATAAAACTGAAAACTGCCTGGCCTCTTAGTAATATCATGTAAACTTAAGAAAATGAAATGTGTCATATATTGCATGAGCCTTCAGCTATTATAACATATTTTATACAACATGCCAATTGCATTTGACTTCTTTAACTACTTAAAAGTTAATGGATTCACTCTAGACAATTTAGATGTCGAGACAGAATTAAGCTTGAAAGCAATATTTAAGTTCAGTGAATATTGCTATTATAAATTCTGGCAGCCGAAATACAACTAATTTGTTTGTAAAGAAAATAAGCTGCATATCTAAACCTTGCTTTGATGATTAGCGGCTGTGTAACTTATATTTGATTGAAACATCATTATAATGGCATATTTGTAATAGTAAACCCTGTTCTTGGAGCTGCTCTCACCCCAAGAATTCATTTGTCTTTACTATTATCTGCATTATTTCTTAATACTTTTTAAAAAAAATCACAAAAATTTCAGTTCTCATCTTTCAGTCTTTCCCAATACTTCCTTTAAAAAGACAACTTTTTGAGTGCTTCACTCCAGGTAGAGCATTACTATTTTGTCACCTAATTTCATCCCTATTAGGAAATAATAATAATAATAATAATAATAATAATAATAATAATAATAATAATAAGTAGTAGTAGTAGTAGTAGTAGTAGTAGTAGTAGTAGTAGTAGTTGGAAGGGATCTTAGAGGTCATCTAGTCCAACCCCCTGCTCAGGCAGGAAACCCTATACCATTTCAGACAAATGGCTGTCCAGTCTCTTCTTAAAAACTTCCAGTGTTGGAGCATTCACAGCTTCTGGAGGCAGGTTGTTCCACTGGTTAATTGTTCTAATTTATGCCAAAGCATAAATTTCGGAGAATAACAAGGTGATCCAAGTCACAAATGCACAATGTCTTTGTCCTCCAGTCTACAGTATTCTGAGATTAGAATCATATAACAGGAAACAGCTTAAGGGCTTCCTGATTTGCAGCTCTAATTGCAAGAAAGCTGGTAATGTACAGCAAGTCTGGATTTTATCAAGGTTTTATCTCTTGCCTTTTAAAATTAACAGAGTTGGGAACAATAAAACTAGGGTTTATTAATTGTATTAAACTTTATCAAATAGACTACACAGAATCAATAATGTTAACTGTTATGGAACACCACTCTCATAGCTTGTGTGTACAATATTCAAAATTAGCACATAATGGATACATTTAAGTATTTCTAAGCATGACTTTCAACTTTAATTTGGATGGGTTCCTCATAATGACAAAATGGCCATTTATATCAGCCTAAATCACAAATTGTTAAACCCTTGTTTATTAAACACAATTGGCTGGATTTGCACAAGGGATTAAAGCTACGGTTTACAAACCACATTGGCCAGGTTCACACACTGTACCAAGCTGAAATTAAAACAATTACATTCCTGCTTAGTGTAGCTAAACATTTGATTAAAATTTGAAAATGATTAATAAAACATAACTACAGCTCTTAATATTTTCAGTCTATATCATGATTTAGAAGGTAGAGCCTTTATTGTGACTGATTAAAGACAGCTGCAGGAATAAGTTAGTAATACATCTGGTCTTTTCCTCTCTCTTAAATCAAGCAGTTGAAGTCTGAGCAATAGAACAGGTTGGGGCAGGATAAAATTATTCAGATTTCTAGATTTACTAATCTGCCCTTAGAAGCTTTGTTCAGGTTTAATGCTTAATGAAAACATTAAAGAAAAGAAAACAATACAACACCTAAAATAATTTGTCAGTTGCTAATAGAACCAACATGTGGATCAAAAATCTAATTCTCCGAAAAGTGTCATTAAACAAGTATTCTTGCATATTTTACATACTAGACCAGAATACACTGCACCCAAAAACCCCAGATTCACTGATAAATGATGAAAAATAGAAAACATTTATAAAGTGAAATTAGAAAAATGTTTAATGTTTCTTTTGCAAGCACTTGCTGTTTTCACACATTTCAATCACATGCAATACTTCTTTTATAAGAATTTCATTTATTTAAAAATATTCCATGAAAAGCATAACTTAAATTCAATGTTTTAAACCAGGGGTAGTTAACCTTGGCTCTTTTATGACTCGTGGACTTCAACTCTGGGAATTGAAGTCCACGAGTCATAAAAGAGCCAAGGTTGACTACTCCTGTTTTAAACTAAAGATTAATGTCAAAACATATCAAAAAATATCAAAGATATTTTAAAGCTTACCTGCAGCAACACTAGTAGATGTAACAGATGCAGAGGGTAAAGCAGAATTTTGAATAGGTCTACCTGCATTTTCAGAGGGCAAAGAACTAGTGGGAGAAGGAATACTCAAAGGCTGTGCGAGAGATTGGTTCTTGTTTAGTATTTGGCTGCTAGAAAGAGTAGCAGATGGATTCTGTATTTGAACTTGAGACATATTTATTTCCATCCAAATCTAATCAGTGCAGTTAAACTTGGCCTTGAATGCAGGTTTTTTCTGTATAAGTGCTTGAATTTGTACCTTTAAAAAGAAAAAAAACACAAAATTGTATGCTAGTCAGATGCTTTTTCTTAATTTCTGATTAAATATACAGTTGAGAGGGCTGCCAACATAATAAAAGAATTAATATGTTTTGGTTACAAGGAGCAACAAACCTATAGTTTTTAGCTAACCATTCTTGCTGGATAAATCAATAAATCCATTTACAACTAGGCATCAAAACACATAAAAGAAGAGTCATAAAAATATATTAATGAGTTCTTAGAAGTAATAGTTAAAATCTTTCAGTAGGCAAACTTTATAACCAATGATGCAATTTACTCCAAAAACAATGGATACTACTCGCTTTAAGTGAGTCAGGTTTAACATACTAGGATATGTGAAATGTATAATAGTAATTGATAAACTCTTCCAATTTCCAGTGTCACAAATAAACATTTCTAATATCTATTATAGTTGGGTTTATTTACTTCAAAAAAAGGAGTTTTAATAGAAAAGTTTCTATATTTCTTCAAAACTATAAAGCTGACTCATTTTCAGCTTTAGGAAATATAAATGCTGCTCAAACATTGGGTGCTAATAGCATTTATTTATTTCCAAGTACTCTGCAGGCTGTCACAACTGATGCCAAATTTAGAATGGATGTGTCAAACACAAAGTAATTTGCAAGCTATCTCTATTTCCCATTTAATTTTCTTGTTTTTATTTGTGTATCATTTATGCTATAACAAATTAAAGCTATACAGTAGCAAAAATAAGATAAATAACAACAAGTTGTTGTTAGAATCAAGATCACGCGAAGTATTGATACCACTCTACAATGCCTTGGTAAGGCCACACTTGGAATACTGCATCCAGTTTTGGTCACCACAATGTAAAAAAGATGTTGAGACTCTAGAAAGAGTACAGAGAAGAGCAACAAAAATGATTAGGGGACTGGAGGCTAAAACATATAAGGAACAGTTGCTGGAATTGGGTATGTCTAGTTTAATGAAGAGAAGGACGAGGGGGGACATGATAGCAGTGTTCCAATACCTCAGGGGCTGCCACAAAGAAGAGGGAGTCAAGTATGCCAAGTTAAAAAAAAATAAATCACAAGCACAGCATGTATTTTCTACAGTTCTAGGTGTCACTATGGATACATTTCTCTTGACATTTGGCTGCAAACCAGGCAAAAATATTAAAGTCTTTACTATTTTTTCTTTGGACAGAAAAAATATTTTGTAATGATTGAACTAGTCAGTTTTTCTATAAAAGAAAGAGTAGAACGGGGGGGGAAGATCTTGCAAAAATAAAATAATAGAGCAAATTATGAGTAAGATCATCTGCGGCATTTATTACAAACAGGCAGAAAGAAATGTTATATGGAATGGTTTAAAATCTTCCTTAAAAAATACAGGCATCTTCGCTTAATGACTTCTTTTTAGTAATTGTTCAAAGTTATGACAGAGCTGAAAAAATAATTTTATGATCAGTCTTCACACTTACGACTACTGCAGCATTCACCAAAGCCATGTGATTGAGATTTGGGTGCTTTGCAACTGGCAGATGTTTACCACTGCTTTATAGCTCTACTTTAAACTGCACAACATCTCCCCATTATATACATTAAAAATGCCACATATATGACAAATACACTGATGATCCTCAACTTATGACCATTCATTTTACCACTATTCAAAGTTATGATGGTGCTGAGTCACGTGATCCAAATTCAGATGCTTGGCAACTGGCATGTATTAAGAATGGTTGCATATTCCTGGGGACACATGATCACCCTCTGCAACCTTCCTGGGGGCTTCAGAGAAGCAAAGTCAATGGTGAAGCTGGATCCACTTAACAATTGTGATTTGCTTAACAACTGTGATTTGCTTAATGATCACGGCAAAAAAGGACATAAAATTAGGCACAACTCACTTAATGACTACATTGCTTAGCAAAAGAAGTTCTGTTCCTAATTGTGGTCATAAGTTGAGGACTACCTGTAATGGACTCCAACATGCTAGGTCTGGATGGGTAAAACAAATTCAGATCAAATTTGCTTTTGTCAGTATTCAATGTGACCCAATCCCTGTTCTATCTTTGGATTTTAATAGGGACTGCACTCTTCCCCAATGAGATTCTCCTGAATGTAAAGCAGGTAACCACCGTGCCAGGATGCTTTTGACATTTTTGCCTGATGTGCCAGTTGTGGACTTTATGGGGCCAGAATGGCTTGGCAATAGTGACTCATGTCCTTCTCATCTCATATATAGGTTAAAATGGCATACTGTATATAGAGTTCTTTTTCAAAAGCTTTAGCTAGTCCAAAATAGGATGGTTTGGCTATTAATTTGTTTACAATTCATCTATGGTTTGGTTGCTACATTTGCTAACAGTCTGCTCCAGGTTCAATTTAAAGAGGTGGACACCACCTTTAAAGACCTATGTGGACTAAGATAACCTGGAGATTTATAAGTCTATGCCTACATAGATTCAGTTTGCACCCATAAAAATGCCCCCAATCTCCTGGCTTTTAAGACTACTTTAAGATTATATTTCATTGAGTGCATATGAAAATGGAGGATACTAGAGTAACCATAGCCTTAATTAGATTACTTATTAATGACTGTTCCCAACGGAACTGCTTTAAAAGTTCTTGGGTGCTTTCAGCAGTGTGCAGACGAGCATTATCATGAACCAACACCACACCAGAAGTCAGCATGCCCCAACACTTGTTATGGATGGCTCATCTGAATTTTTGTAACGTTTCACAGTAGACTTCTGAATTGATGGTCGAACCACGCTCCATGAACTTCACTAGCAAAACTCCTTTGGCATCTTCACATTTGGTGGGATTTTCTATTGCATCACTTCCAGTGTGGTGTTGGTTCATGATAATGCTCGCCGGCACACCGCTAGACGCACCCAAGAACTTTTGAAGCAGTTCCATTGGGATGTTTTTTGATCACCACCCCCCCATAGCCCAGATTTGCCGCCGAGCAACTACTACTAATTTCAAACCTTGTAAGACGTTATGACAAGTGGCTCAATTTGAATGGCGACTATGTCAAAAAAATAATGTAATGTTGTAGTTTTTAATGTGTATAATAAAAGTTCTGTATCTGTGAGTGTCTGTCATTGATAACCAAACCAAGGTTTATTTCTGAATTGCCCTTGTATGTATGCAGCACACCAGAAGCTGACTCTTTCTCATCTTCTCCTGTCTTCCAGGTGCAGAAAGGTTTGCTTATAGTGGCAAAACTATAGTAATGTCTGTACTGTATAGTTTGGGAGGAAAAATATTATTAACTACATAAAGATGTGATAGTAGACTAGAGAGATCACTTCTAAAAACTGACAAAGCAACATTACAAATAACTCTTCCTTGACTTCCATCATAAATCTCCACATGGAGCCAATTTCTGACTTACAGAAATAAATAAATGACCAAGTAGTATTTCATTCATATACTTTTTGTAGCAAGGATACAGCCCATTGCTTGCAGCTCTCTCCAGGAACCATGAAAGTAGAGACTTTGTATTTTCCATTTTAATTGAAATAAATCTACAAATAGTAAGTGTTCATGCATAAGAGAGAGCAAAGTTGTCATGAAATACCACCTCAGTCTATAGCTGCTTTTTATAAACTGAATTACACTAGTTGAATTTTCTATAAAATGAATACACAAGTGCAATACTCTATTATGCCCTTTTCAGAAAATGTATATGCATTCCATTATCTTGATGCTATTTGATGTTTTTTATCAAACAATCTGTTTAGAATGACTCACTGGCACATTAGAAGCACTGAGTCACCTGAATATACCAAAAGATAAAAACAGATTTTCTGCTGAAGGCTCACATCAATTTCATTATTCAAAGATCAATGTCAAAAATATATTCTTAAAATGTATGTTTATTCTTGCTTCTATATTTGACCTTCCCATATAATTTTTTTAAAAAAACATTTCATACAGATTTTGTCTGGCATTTCAATGGTCTATGAATAAGAGTTATGGAACTCCTTCAATTAACATTGATTTACGCATTAAATGAAAATACTGTGAATGGAAGCAAAACTAGTTCTTACATTTCAAAAAGAAAATAGAATTATGTTTCCCCCAATAGCTATTCTCAAGCACTATTGCCATACAAAGTAGAAAGTCCAAGATTCAAAATGCTACTAAGCTGTCAAGAATATGAAAAGCAAAAAACTGAGAGAAGAGATAATGCGTACATAAATGCAGTGGTGCTTAGAAGTTTATGAATCATTTTAAACTGTCAATGTATCTGCATAAGTATTACTTAAAACATGATCTACTCTCCATACAAGTCCTAAAACTTAGATAAAGAGAACTCAGTTATACAAAATGTTATATTTGTTCATTGATTTATTGAGGAAAATGATCTAAAGCTACATATTTTAAATGGCAAATGAATGAATCTCTAGGATTATCAGTTCATTTTGAAATTAGTGTCAGTTGTTTCAATGTGAATGTGTGGGGGTCCAGTCTTATTTAGAGAACAGTATTCTGGTATTCACTATCAAAGTCCATTTTTCACCACTCAGATATGTATGGCTTGAACAAAGAGATGTTTGTCAAGCTGGAAAGTGTTACAAAACTATTTCCAAAGAATTTGGACTCCACCAGTTCAAAGCAAAGTCAAGCACATCATGTACAAATGAAGACAATTTAATGCCATTTTGACTTTCCTTAGGAATGGTCAACCAACCAAGATCACACCAAGAGCAAGGTATGTAATACTCCGGGAGGTCACAAAGAACTCCAGGGTAGTATGTAAGAAATTAAACTCTTGTATCAGCAAATGGCAAGTGTTCATGGCAGCACCATCAGGAAAGCACTGAACAGTGGTATACATGGCAGTATTCATTTATCGCCCATCTCATCGCAAAGCAACTCAAAGAGAGTTGGAAAGAGAAAGCACACAACCAGTAAGTATGTTTTTGACTCATTATTTAACTAAGTTCTTCTTACATGCAGTCATCGATTTATAACTGTTTAGTCCAAACTTACAATGGACTAAAAAAAAGTTACTTACAATCCATCATTGCTGCAGTGCTGTGTTTTCTGATATTTTTGCTGTTTTCCAACAAAAAAAAAACATGGATTCAAACTTATGACTATGTGATTTGTTTAACAACCACATGATTCACTTAGCCACCATGTGATTTGCTTCACAAACATGGTACTCAATTAATGACACCATAAAAATTGAGTCCAGTGACATGATAATTTAACTTACAAGTACAACAACGTACGACCAAAATTCAAGGCTCAACTGTGGTCATAATTCAAAGACTACCTGTATCTATATCTAGGACTTGCAGTATTTAGAGAACAGTTTATGTCACATTTATACAGAAACATTGGACATGCATAGTTCACAAACTTTTAAGTAGCACTGTAATATACAAAGTAGAGCAGCTTGTATAAAGAAATCTAGGAACAAGATATGCCTAATGTTTTTAAAAAAGGATAGAGTGATAAATAGGGAATCGTGTGTCACCGGGGGCTATGCAGACAGGAAATCAGTTTCACAACTGAGCAAGCAAACTAAATTGTGGCACTGTTGACTAGTACTTAATTATTAGAACTGGCAAGGATTTAATAGGAAAAGTTAGTGGATTATACGCCAAATACAAGTTTCCCATACCTTTTGGTGTTCCTGGGACAGTTTACTTTGGGTGTTAGTTCCAAGGATAATATTTATATGATGGAAATTGCCTGTAACAAAAGGAAAAGGACAGTTACAAATATGCTCTGTATGTTTTTCATACCATTTTCTTTATTTAGCATACAGCATTTTACTTTATAATAATTTTACATGGTATTTACATTACCGTATTCATCAACATTACCTGGAACAATGAAAAAATGTACAATTTAATAAAATATTAATTTCTTTCAGGATTTTATCTGAAATAAGCCATTATACTTCCAAAGACATATTCAATTATACCATATTTAAAAATATCTGATGCCAGTTCTTTAGGATTAGGAAGCTATTTAAAAAGAAGAGAATGCATTGTTTTGTTTTTATAATGCAAAAATATCCCATGCAAATATACTTGATTTGTCCTTTTGGTTTTGGCAGCTTTGTCTTATCAACTATATCTTCTTAGTATTATCTATAAAGTTTATTTTCAATCCTGTATAAGTCAGCATTTAGACACACAATGATCTCTAAAGTTCATATTATTCTTTAACATGCAGAGATTTTATTTCTTCTAAAATTAGCAAAGCTTTGATTCCGAGTTCCACAGCTTCCTATCTACTCTTGTAAGAACTGTTCTGATTTTTTAATGTTTTAATTGGTATTTAACTAAAGGTGGGCAAAATATCTTGGAAGGGTAAATAATAAGCAACATGGATTTAAATGTGCAGCAGTAGAGTAGCCAATGCATCTGTGGTGTGGATTCCTTGTGTATCAAAACTGACATATATCAAGATTTCTAACATAAGTTACATGTACCTATAACTACGGTATGAACAACCCTGCATAAGATAGTCACTTAAAGGAAAACTGAATGCATTTTACAATGGTTCTATACAATTGCTCTTAAGATCTCTGCATTTTAATACATTAACACATTAATAATGTATATATTAATATTTCATACACAGTAAAATATTTTTTGTAATATTTAACTTTGCTTAATAGGTTAAACTATTTTTTCCTATTGACAGTTTATGT
Organism: Protobothrops mucrosquamatus; assembly: GCF_001527695.2. Lineage (NCBI taxonomy): Eukaryota > Metazoa > Chordata > Lepidosauria > Squamata > Viperidae > Protobothrops > Protobothrops mucrosquamatus. The sequence continues at coordinate 185,834 of NW_015387834.1, read as the reverse complement.
ACCCAAATGTTGCTAATTTTTAAACATACAAACTTCACTTTTCTCTTGTTTAGTAAACTACCTTTAGTTTTCTAAAATAATGATCAGTTAAATTCAAAATATAATATTCATTACATAGCTCTTGAATAGATTAGTTATCACATAAGGAAATATGTACATCCTCCAAACAACTACTTTTTCATTGTGATATTTGTATTGTTCTGTAAGATGGAAAAAGTGAATTCAGACATCCACTGACTATATAAGAATTAACCTAGCCAATAACGCTGTAAAGCTAATGCATATTGTTATTACTAGATAAAATATAATTGTATCAGTGCGCCTTTTTTATGCCTGTAGTGTTTTTAGGAAGAGAAAGAAAAATGGTCAGAACATTGCTGGCTGAAATTCTAAACAGTATGGGAAGTAAACAAAACCAAATTTAAACACCTTGATTTTGCAGTACTTTAGATATTAGAAAACTTAAGCCATTAAATATATTATAGTCCAACAGAATGAGATTGTAAAAGTTTTATGAAGCAGCAGCAGCAAGTTACAAAACAGTAAAGAATAAATAACGACAGTGACGCAGTAATTAAAAATACTTAAGGAGGAAGAATTGCACTGAAAAATAATTAGAAAATAGTACAAAGATATAAAGGACTACAATAATTAGCAACTCCATTAAAAAAAGTGATTTGATGAACACATCAAGTTGCAAATTACCGTTACATCATTTGACCAAAAGAGCAATTTTATCTTATTCAATCAATTTCTGAATGTTCATAAAAATGGTTCCACCCTATCTCCAATGCTTTCTTCTCTTTCTTTTACTCTCCTTTCCCAATGCCATAAAAGTTCCCTGATGATTCAAGCATTGGGGGAATAGCAGAAAAAGGAAATGCAGGAAGATTAGCTTCCACCTAACCTATTTCTCAGGTAGACCAACCAATTTCTCAGGTAGACCTCTGAACCCAACCTATACTTTCTTCATAAGAACATAAACTATAAGTTCTACAACATTTAATAACTCTAAACAATGACTATCTAAAGCAGTCCTGAACAACACACAACCCATTGGTGTTTTAAAAAACTCAAGTTCACCTCCACAAAATACCAGTCACTAGGAAAGATCTGCCACTGCACCAAAAGGCATGCTACTGAGCATCTCCAAGCTGCACCAACGCTGTCATCGCAGCTCAACCAAACATGATTAGTACACTAGCTATTCCCTCACAGGCAACTATTATTTTTAATTGATCCCGTGGCCCTTTCCCCTCTGTAGACATGATCTACAGCCATTTCATTATGTGTAGTTTTGCCAAGTTTTTGCCACAAGTAAGAGCATACTTTCAGATGCTACAGGAGTCTTCTTCGTTGGAAGCAAATATGGTGCAGAAGTGAAATGAATGAAAACAAATATTATTGGTTTTAAAGAAGTGAAATGAATGAAAACAAATATTATTGGTCTACTCCTATTCATTTCAGCAGGTATGTGTTGTCAAATATTTGTTGATGAATGACATTCTATGGTTGTAATAAGAAACTTCAACTGTCTTATTTTATCCTCTCTAGCCTAGACAGAAAGTACACATACACACTTAGAAATCAAAACAATTTGAAAAGTAGCAACGGAAGTCTAGTTGGTGGCATTGCCAATTCCATCCCTTATATCAGTGTGTTAGCATTTTTAGTAATGTTTTTGTTAGAGCTATAGCATTATTTAATACCAACAACTGCATACACGGAAAACATTTCTGGTTACTTCAAGAGCCAAAGTAGAATAACCATTCAGTTGTGTCCGAATCCTGGCAACTTTATAGGCAAATTCTCTCCATGCTACCCTGTCAAGCACAGCTTCTTTCAATTGTTGGATGTTCATCTTTGCATCAGTTTTGATGTTATCAAGCCAACTTTTTTTTGTTTCCCCTTCTTGTTCCCCTAACCATTCCTAGCATCATTGATTTATTCCAACGAATTTGCATGCATGGCATAAATTTGGCAAATATATTAAGCATAAATGTAAAATAAGAGATTTGCACTAAGATGCAGAACTGATGGGATGTGATACTCCAAGCTGGGTTACATCCACAGAACAAGGCAAAGTAAGGCATATTACATATACATTAATTCATGATAAGGAACTGTGCACCTGTCTCATTCTATTATCCTTGTTAGAAACAGGAACATCTAGCAGATGTACTATTTCACTTTGTTCCTATGAGTTTAGTTAGTACATAATTTACTTAGTTTTCTCAAGTAACAGAAAAATAGTTCTATTATATTACTAAGAATGACTATTATTGAGTTTAATTTATACAATCTTTCCCAAAAACTATCATATTCCCATGTTTTATAAGTAGGCTCATTTTTTTTGTTTCAATTGGCATATTTACAAGTTATGTGCTAGTGCATCAAACCTGTTTAGTCCTGCTTTGTTCTTTTCTAATAGCCAAACAAATAAGAAATAGGTTATTTTTCATGTCATCCAAAACTGCTACTCCAAATCATTAAGAATCCTAAATCAAGAACTAAACTAGTTTACAATTAGGGCTTGTGAAAACATAAAAAAGCCAAGAGCTTCAGCAAGTGGCTGCTTACAATATAATGGATGCATTAAGTCTTTATCATCAATTATAGCACTCAACAGAGACAGTTCATACAGTAAGCAATTATTCATCTGGTTTAATCAAGTTATGTACATGCTACTTCTAATCAGTTTTTACTAAATCTAAACAATGTGACTTCATAATGTCAGTATTTACTTAGGGAAGTTCATTAATGTTAATTTTCACAACCCAACTGTACATATATGAAATTCAATAGAACTTACTCCCTATAAAGCAGAGGTCACCAACCACCGGTCTGTGGACTGGTAACGGTCCGCGGCATGCCAGCAACCGGGTCGCATAAACAAGCAAAGCGCCATCTGCAGGATGCAGGCAGCACACAAAACCACGCCCCCTCTGGTCAAGGGAAAAACCTCTCTCCACGTAACCAGTCCCTGGTGCCCAAAAGGTTGGTGACCTCTGCTATAAAGTGTCTAGAATTTCATATTTTCCTAGGTTATTAAACAAATAGCTTAATTTGATGTAATGTAATTTGTTCAAAGGTATCTAAAAATTGAAGTATTTCCATTTACATGCTACCCCCAACCAAAGAATCAGGACAGCTTACAATATAATAACAAAGCTGCAACCAGACTCATAAATTAATTGTAATTAAGTATCTGCAGCAAAAGACAAATTATTGATTGCTTGATTTAACTATTAGTCACAAAAAAGTAGAATCTGGAAAGTTAGCAGAAGACTGGAATATTGTTAATGATGTTCAAAATCTGAACAGTTTTTCAAAATGCAATGCCATTCAAGACACTTAGACTATGGCNCTGGCGACCCCCAGGGGGAGGGCCTTCTCTGTGGGTGCCCCTGCCCTCTGGAACGAACTACCCCCCGAGATCCGGATTATTCCGGATCTCCTTACTTTCCGCCGCGCCCTCAAGACATGGCTTTTCCAACAAGCGGGCCTGGCCTAGGGAGGATTTTTAAACTGGGTTTTTTAGAAATTTTAATTATCACAACATAAAATTTTTGGTTTTAATTTGGTTTTATTCGGTGGGGTGTGTGGGTCTTTCTTTGTTTTAATAATGTTGTGAGCCGCCCTGAGTCCTTCGGGAGAAGGGCGGGATATAAATTGAAATAATAAATAAATAATAAATAATAAATCTACAGCCATTTCATTATGTGTAGTTTTGCCAAGTTTTTGCCACAAGTAAGAGCATACTTTCAGATGCTACAGGAGTCTTCTTCGTTGGAAGCAAATATGGTGCATTTTAAAGAAGTGAAATGAATGAAAACAAATATTATTGGTCTACTCCTATTCATTTCAGCAGGTATATGTTGTCAAATATTTGTTGATGAATGACATTCTATGGTTGTAATAAGAAACTTCAACTGTCTTATTTTATCCTCTAGCCTAGACAGAAAGTACACATACACACTTAGAAATCAAAACAATTTGAAAAGTAGCAACGAAGTCTAGTTGGTGGCATTGCCAATTCCATCCCTTATATCAGTGTGTTAGCATTTTTAGTAATGTTTTTGTTAGAGCTATAGCATTATTTAATACCAACAACTGCATACACGGAAAACATTTCTGGTTACTTCAAGAGCCAAAGTAGAATAACCATTCAGTTGTGTCCGAATCCTGGCAACTTTATAGGCAAATTCTCTCCATGCTACCCTGTCAAGCACAGCTTCTTTCAATTGTTGGATGTTCATCTTTGCATCAGTTTTGATGTTATCAAGCCAACTTTTTTTTGTTCCCCCTTCTTGTTCCCCTAACCATTCCTAGCATCATTGATTTATTCCAATGAATTTGCATGCATGGCATAAATTTGGCAAAAATATTAAGCATAAATGTAAAATAAGAGATTTGCACTAAGATGCAGAACTGATGGGATGTGATATTCCAAGCTGGGTTACATCCACAGAACAAGGCAAAGTAAGGCATATTACATATACATTAATTCATGATAAGGAAATGTGCACCTGTCTCATTCTATTATCCTTGTTAGAAACAGGAACATCTAGCAGATGTACTATTTCACTTTGTTCCTATGAGTTTCGTTAGTACATAATTTACTTAGTTTTCTCAAGTAACAGAAAAATAGTTCTATTAAATTACTAAGAATGACTATTATTGAGTTTAATTTATACAATCTTTCCCAAAAACTATCATATTCCCATGTTTTATAAGTAGGTTCATTTTTTTGGTTTCAATTGGCATATTATCAAGTTATGTGCTAGTGCACCAAACCTGTTTAGTCCTGCTTTGTTCTTTTCTAATAGCCAAACAAATAAGAAATAGGTTATTTTTCATGTCATCCAAAACTGCTACTCCAAATCATTAAGAATCCTAAATCAAGAACTAAACTAGTTTACAATTAGGGCTTGTGAAAACATAAAAAAGCCAAGAGCTTCAGCAAGTGGCTGCTTACAATATAATGGATGCATTAAGTCTTTATCATCAATTATAGCACTCAACAGAGACAGTTCATACAGTAAGCAATTATTCATCTGGTTTAATCAAGTTATATACATGCTACTTCTAATCAGCTTTTACTAAATCTAAACAATGTGACTTCATAATGTCAGTATTTACCTAGGGAAGTTCATTAATGTTAATTTTCACAACCCAACTGTACATATATGAAATACTCCCTATAAAGCAGAGGTCACCAACCATCGGTCTGTGGACTGGTAACGGTCCGCGGCATGCCAGCAACCGGGTCGCATAAACAAGCAAAGCCCCATCTGTAGGATGCAGGCAGCACACAAAATCACGCCCCCTCTGGTCAAGGGAAAAACCTCTCTCCACGTAACCAGTCCCTGGTGCCCAAAAGGTTGGTGACCTCTGCTATAAAGTGTCTAGAATTTCATATTTTCCTAGGTTATTAAACAAATAGCTTAATTTGATGTAATAAGGTCCAATGTTGTTCAAAGCTATCTAAAAATTGAAGTATTTCCATTTACATGCTACCCCCAACCAAAGAATCAGGACAGCTTACAATATAATAAAGCTGCAACCAGACTCATAAATTAATTGTAATTAAGTATCTGCAGCAAAAGACAAATTATTGATTGCTTGATTTAACTATTAGTCACAAAAAAGTAGAATCTGGAAAGTTAGCAGAAGACTGGAATATTGTTAATGATGTTCAAAATCTGAACAGTTTTTCAAAATGCAATGCCATTCAAGACACTTAGACTATGGCAGTGGTTCTCAACCTTTTTAATGCCGCGACCCCAACCGGTCATAAGTCGAGGACTAAACCGGTCGTAAGTCGACTAAACCGGTCGTAAGTCGAGGACTTTCCCTGCCCGGGAGCCCCGCGCATGCGTGGTTCCACCCCCTGTGCTGGCCGAGGCGTAGCTGGCAAGCGGCAGAGATGGAGCAGGCCGACCACCAGCTGGCCCAGCCCAAGGGAGGTAAGGCACCCGCCGGAAAAGGGGAAAAAATGGCGGACAAAAAAAATGGCAGACAGCCTTGCTTGGTGACCCCTGTGAAATGGTCGATCAACCCCAAATGGGGTCCCGACCCACAGGTTGAGAACCACTGGACTATGGTCTCTTGATTACAGAATAGTCTATACAAGTTTTGGTCAAATTTGTGCTGTCTTAGTTATACACACTTCAGTTTGTCATGTCAGAGCAATGCAAAAAGTTAAAAATAGTACCGAGAATAAAGTCATATTTTGAATTGGGCCTGACTTATAAAGACACATGTAGTTTTCTTGGTGTGATGTGAAAAAGGCTTGCCTCTGCTTTTTTCAAGATTTTTTTTTCTAATTCCCCAGCCTACCAAACTTCAAATTATCAAAATGTTAATTGAACTGATTATTCTCCTACAACAAATAAAATATCTCCAGATTCTATCTTTGAGTTGCAATGGAATTTTTACTACTGGAAGAGTTTACTGTACTCTGTTGCAAAGTTACCCTTTGGAATGCTTACACAAATCAATGAATGGAAAATAACTAACTAAAGCTTGCCGATTTCAGTTATTCTCCAAGTATGGCTGAATCTCAGCTCATCCTGTCAAAACCAAAGCAAGAGATGCACTTACAAAGCCACTTAATTTTTAAACCTGGTTCTGGATTTAGCAAATGCTTAGTTCTCCTACAGTGAAACAGCACAGTTTGTGAGGGAAAACTATAGCATTTGGAACCCTTAAGCCATTTATTTCCATTAGGAGCTGAATACCTTACAATATGTCAATGAAAGCACATAAGGCTTTTTTTTTAAAGGAATAAAATCTGCCAGATTTCAGACACCATTTTGCAGAATACTTCAGGAGCCGAATCCAATGAAAACTGTGACTGAGTTAGAATCGAAATTCAATTCTCCACCGGAACCCGTCCATGTGTTTAAGATAAATAATAGTTTCTATTCTGCAACGGCTGCAGGGCCAAAGTGGAGAAAGACATTATTAGCAGCTATTCTACAGAGAAAACCTCTATCTTGCGTTGAATATGAAAACATCAAGAAATCTGATTAGTAAGCGCCAAAACATCCCACACAGACTATCGTTACAAATAAAAGATAAAAATGCGGCACAGCTCTAGGAAAAGAAAGCTACACACAAGGCATGTAGTATGTATACGCATCTTGTATATAGCACAAGAGAGAAGAGTTGCCCGTGCTTGTCACTTCATATAAACAGTAAGTTACAACAAGGCCTCGTTTTACCTCTCCCAGAATGGGACTCTTAACCCAAACCGATCACTAGGATGCCGTGGAGAGCTGCGCTACCTCAGACCCTCCACAGTCCACGGCTTCTTTTCCCACAGAGCCCACACGACGCGCTGGGTTTCCCACATCGAGGGCCCACGAGGAAAAGGCAGGCAGGGAAGGAGCCCGAAGCGAGAAGCCACGAGCCGCAATCCCCGAAGGCATCTCCCGCGGAGTCTCCTTAACCCCTTACAGCGAGGTGATGAAAAGGAGAGCCTGTCAGTCAACCTCGCGCCTTCCACCTGCCGGCAGCATATGAGCGCCGCTGCCACAGCCGCCCTTCTCAGGGAAGCCCGAGCTTCTCCCCCCCTGGCCCGAGGCTGGCCGTCCCGCTAGGCCCCAACCTGAGCGCAGGCCCGGCCGAGGCCTCTCCCTCCCACATCCCACCCGCGCGCCCCCTCCCTCCCTCTCTTCCTCCTCCTCCTCCTCCCCCTCCTCTTTTCCCCCCTCACCTGATGTTTGTCTGGGCTGCGGCTCCCGGGCCGGCTCGTGTTGACGGCGGGCTATCGGGCGGCTCAGTCCATTGGTAGCTCCCAGGAAAGGGGGGTCCGGGGAAGGGGAGGGAAGCGAGCGAGTCGCAGCGGCAGCAGACACAGGGCAAACACTAAAGAGAATGAGCGGGGCCAGCTCCGGCCGGGAAGGAAGTGACGGCACCACACGGGGAGAGAGGGAGAAGGAGGAGCCGCGTCCTTGGCAGCTATTTATAGCGCCGCCTAGCACCACGCACGCCGCGGTTGTAGTTAGCGGCCGGCTTTTAAAGAGTTTTTGCATTGTCGGCACGGATCGCTCCCGGATGACTACCACACCCAGCATGCTCCAGGGTAACTACCAAGAACACGTTGCCGTCTGTCAGCGTCTCACGGCTTTCGCTTCCTTCCTCGGAAATTAAAAAAAGAACTATACTTCCCAGCATGCTCCATTCCCTCGAGAGATCTTTCTTTCATCTTCCCCATATATCTTCTGCCACGTGCTTCCTTAAAGCCCTACATTTCCCAGCGTGCATTGCTTCCTGACCTTCGGCAGCGGAGGGCGTGGCTGCGGGTCCTGTAAGCCGGGCGGAAGAACATTCTTGGTGGTAGTCGCTCTGGGCTGGAAAGTGGGAACTTTGCTGTGTTCGGAAAGGCTGCCGTTGCCAAACGTGGGTCTGACGGGAGCTTGGTTTGCTAATCTAAACGATGTCGGAGGGAGCGCCTTTTACATGCAAAGAGATTCACTTGCTCTGTATTTTTAAAAGGCTCCTTTGGACCCTGGGAAAACAAAAGCTAAGATCTGAAGTTGGATAATATAATAGATTATATTATGTATTATGAGCAACTATAATAAAACAAAAGAGGACGCAGTTTTCCACTTTCTCTGCAACGCTTGATTTTAAAAAGTACTAGAGAACTGAAGTACTAGAAGTACTAGAGAACTTAGTACTTTAGTACTTCTAGTACTTTTAGTACTAGAAGTACTAAAAGTACTAGAGAACTGAAGAACCTGAGACAGGCTGCTTTGCGTCAGCTTTGATTGTTTTTTAGGTTCAGCTTGATCTGGAGGATGTAAGAAGAGTCGCATCTAATTGGTATTCGGGTAGGAGACAACCAAGAAATCCCAGGGCTCTATTTGGACTGAGAAACTTAAAAAAGTTTTTTTCTGGATGAAGGCAGCGGCGAACTCTTCCATGTTGTTACTAAGCGTGCCCATGAAGTCATTTGGAGCTAAGCTCCACTCCAATTTGGATTTGTTATCCAGTTATCCAGAATGTGGGCTTTTATTTCTCTAATAATCCTACAGAGGGTTACAAACTGCTTTTTCCCCCCCTTCGAAGCGAAATAACTGAAGAAGCAAGATCAAGAATCAAAAATCCTCTTTCAGGTGAATTAGAGACGCCAACCTAATACTTTCAACCTTTTTTTTCCCTTAATTAAATCTGACTCAGTTTAAATCGGGTAAAACTTTTTTTTATTGTTCCTTGAAAATAAATAGAATCTTTATAAGCATGAGAAAGATTTGTTAGGGAGGGGAAAGGAGCAAGTTACTTCTATCCTTGGGTAGCCCTAGTGGATTCTGGGTCTTGTAGTTTCCCCAAGCATTCAAAAGCTGTTGATTCAAGCATGCTGCTCTATCGAAAGTAGATCGATGGCAGACTATAGTGAAGTGCTTATGTGGCAAAGGGGCAGTACTACAAGTTAATAGCGCTAAGCAGCCCAAGTGTTCAGTGGTAGAGACTGCAGCCAACTCTGCTTTTCAGTCCCATTTGTTCATTTCGGGTACTGATTCAAACCAAGCCGGTGCGGTTCTAAAACGCTGCTCTTCTTCCAGAAATAGGCACTTTGGCCTACAGTGAAATTTCAGCTGTGGCCCTAGATCTCGTTTTAGCCAGTCATGAGATCTGGTGTCTACTTAACAGTTATTATCAAATATCAAAGTAAAATGGAAAACCTTCCCGTGACCGCCTTGAATTTGGCAGGAAAGAATAGTGAAAGGAGGTATACCCTTTTTTTTTTAGCCAAAGCGTGCTTTTAGGAGGGACTCTCAAGCTTCAATCAAACTGAAAGGGACTCCTGTTAGACATACAGTACTTGTTTGAGAATATTTTACAAAAGATTTCGTTCTTAGGACATAAATGCCAATTTGGGGGTATTGCTTCTGCTGCTTTAAAATGATCATTTGGCATCTTTGGTTGGAATTTAGAGAAATGGGGCAGGTACAACTTTCCTAATTGAAAGGGTCTTCGTTAAAATGTTTCTGATTTATCAATTTGGTTGAGATTCACACTTCTTGTAAAGCCAAAACCAACCAAACCATATTATAGCTACATTAATGTATAAACAGTATTTATTTATAAATCAAATTTATACAGCTGCTCATCACACCTGAAGTGACTCTGGGTGGCACAAAACAATTATTACCTTCAGTCCTCAAGATTTTCATTTGTGCTAGAATAACAGGTTCACCATTCAAATATCAAACTCCATTTACACACCATTTTGTTTTCTAAGAATTCCTCTTAGTCTGACGGGGTACAGAAGCATTTTCATAAGTAAAGATGATACTTTAAAATAAAATAAAATATAATAAATATAATAAAATAAAATAAAAATCTGTGAGAGTCCTGACAATCTGAAGGATATCAAGGAATATGCTGCAAAATAAAGCACAAATCTCCACTAGCATTATCATTTATAAAAATGCTGTACTCAAAAATTCAGTCAATACCACAATTTGGACACTTGGCAACCGGCTCACATTTGACTGGTTACAGCACCCCATGATCATGGGATTGCATTTTGCTAAAAAAAAATTTGCTATCTTCCAACAAAAAAAAACCCATTGGATGAGCTGGATTCAAACCCACAACCATGTGACTTGCTTAATGACCATCATAACAAGTCATAGAATCTAGCTGAGTTAATGACTCAACTTACAACCACAACTTATAATCAAAATTCTGAGTTCAATCGTGGTTGTTTAAGTTAAGGACTACTTCCTATTTCCTCTGCAATAATCCTGTGAGGTAAGTTGGGGTGAGAAAGTGGTCCAAAATCACCCAGCCGACTTTTCATGCTTAAAGTGGGAGGAGAACTAGGTCAACATCTTAATCACTATCTCAATTGGCTTCAGATGGCCATCATTACTCTAAGTGTAATAACTGGACATTGGGGAAAAATGTATTTAAAGCAGCAGTCCCCAACCTTTCTGGCTTGGTGGACTGGCGGGGGGGGGGGAGAGGGAGAGTGGATAGTTCCGTGTAAGCGGCAGGTGTATGCGCACATGCAAGTGGAGCTGTGCATGTGCAAACACTCACCCATCACTTGCGTGGCCAGGTACCAGGCCACAACCTCTGGGTTCAGGACCTCTGATTTAAAGAAAATAACTTGTCCTAAAATACTTTGATCATTGTTAGCATTGTATGTTAGACTTAATGTGCTCTATGATAGAAACAGATCAATATTATGTATCTCCAACCTTTTCAACGATCTAGCATCCAATCTATAAATTGCATTTCACGTTAAATGTATAAAGCTGCATACAACTCTTAAAACTCAAACAAGACTCCTAGTACATTTTACACTCAGGTAATAACATGCATTTTAGTTTTCGCTATATAAGTGGCACAAGAAATAGGCAATATTCTCTATATTGTAAATTTTAAAGCATTTCTTAATACATCAAATTCCAACCATTTTTAAATGCATTCTCAACCCAAACCGTATTTACATTTGCTTTGCGGACATCTAGGCATAATTAGAAAGACAACTAACTGTTCTTTCAAAGGTACACATCCTAAACTGAAATTTAGCATTCAAACATTGAGCTGAAGAAAACTAAGGTACAGGTATTCCTCAACATAGAACCATTCGTTTAACGACCGTTTGAAGTTATGAAGGCACTGGAAAAAGTGACTTACAACTATTGCAGCATCCCCATGATCATATCAAAATTTGGTTGCTTCGCAACAGTTATGTATTTGACAGTTACAGCATTCCTGGGTTATATGATCACCATTTACAATCTTCCTAAGGAGCATTTGACAAGCAGTCAGAAGCCAGATTTGCTTAACAATCACATGATTTGCTTAATGACCATGGAAAAAAATTAGTAAAATCCGGCATGACTCACTTTATAACTTCTATTGGTTAGTAATAGAAGTTCTGGTCCCAATTAGGATCATAAATTAAGGAGTACCTGTAAAGTTGCTTAGTAGGAAATATATGCATGGATTAATACAAAGCAATTATTTTCAATGATATTTTACAGCAATACATTCTTCAAAGATAAAGGTATTAAACTACTGTCTTCCTTAATAAAAGACAGGTAGAATTCTTTGAAAGAGCTCTTCAAAAGCCCTTAACTTTCATTATGAACAGCATTAGGTAAAGCAAGCTGAAGTGTGAGCATGGCATGGTACTAAGTTACACATACACTACTAGACAAATACTTTTTAAACAAGAACTTATTTATTCACAATTCAGATAAATTTTAGAAGACACAAAAGAAATACAAATGACAATAAACTGGAAAAAAAGAATATGTGACAACATGAGTGTGCAGCCAGTATTCAGTATATTTTAAAATGTTATTCAATCACAGCATATGTGAAATTCCAATCATTCCTAAATTATAAACTTCTAACACTATTCCCTTTGAAAACAAACAGGGAAAAGGAAAATCACTTCCTTCTTATGAACACATGAACAAAGTATCATTCAGCTTCTGCATCAAGCAATAATTCTGTGATGTATTTCTGAAATAGCAACTCGTTTCATTTTGTCCGAGCTTTGTTTAGAAGACAGTCAATATCACTGCTCTTTGATGTAACTCTGAAATTCTGCCACTCAGATTAAAAATGTCAGAGCAATGTTACACTTGCTGCTTGTAAATATCCTTGAAGAAACTGCAAAGCTTCGGCATTCAGGCTGGTACTTAGCATTGAGGGAACCTTAAAAGAAATAAGCAATATACATATTTAAAATACATTTAAATTAAAATAATTTAAAACATAAATCTATTATTCCAACTAAGCATCCTAGGTTCCATCAATCCCCAAGTATTTATTTGTCTCTACTCTGTGAATTGTATGGTCATAGTATAATTCCATTCTATTTTCAGCATCTACACACTTTCTACTATATTCAGTTATATTTTGCCAAGTGTCAGGGAGGTAATAACGTTTCCAGGTAATTGGTTCTTTTGGATCCAGATACAATGAGCACATCAGTGACTAAAAAGATTTCAAACTGTATTAATAACTCAAGCAAATGGATTTAAAAGCATAACATGAAAAGGAGGCATACCAAGCTAGATATCTCAATTTCTTACAAGCTGTAATAATGACAGCAGAGATAACAGTACCCAATGCTAGGGTCTGTGCAAAAGCTCCCAGTTTAAAGGTAGGTACTAGGATGTTATTAAACCCTGGCATCATGACCTAGCGACATAAGACTTTGGTGTGGGAACCAAAAGTCTGAGACCTTCAAAAATGATAAAAGCTTTGCAGCTCTGTGAAGATTCCCCCCGCCCAATTCCCTCTTGTTTTTAGCGAGGGTGAAAAACAAGCAGGTTAGTTGAAGATGGGCTCTAAAACTTTTGTATAGCTAGTTCTTGACTTACAGCAGTTCGTTTAGTGACCGTTTGAAGTTACAACAGCACTGAAAAAGTGACTTATGAGCATTTTTCATTTATGACCACTGCAGCATCCCTGCGGTCATGTGATCATAATTCAGTCACTTGGTAACTAACTCATATTTATGATGGTTACAGTGTCTTGGGGTCATGTGATCACTTTTTGAGACCTTCTGACAAAATCAAGGGGCAAGCCAGATTCACCCAACAACCACGTCACTAACTTAACTGCAGTGATTCACTCAACAATTCTGGCAAGAAAGGCCGTAAAATGGAGCAAAACTCACTTTAAAAATGTCTCACTTAGCAACAGAAATGTTGGGCTCAATTATAGTTGTAAGTGGAGGACTTTTCTAAATATGAAGAAATCAAACTATGTCACTAAACTCCTTGAAATAAAATGGGCTTCCGCATTGCCACAAGTTATTGTATCAAATAGTTGGTTAAGGCTGTATTTCATATAGAGTTGCCTCCAGCAAGATGAGCAGCATATAAGTATAATAATAAAAATATTTATAGGAAGACTGTTCATATAGATGCTTTATTTCAATGAGTATCCATTCAAAATTGCTATGCAAAATAACATGACATCTTGCTTCAAGAGAAGTCAAGTCACCATGTTATTTTGCTTGTCCTATTTAGCAATACCTCCTCAGTGTTGTTTGGCATTTGTGGCAGCCAAATGTTTTTGCTTGTGTGGTATAGCTGTTTGGAAGCCTTCCAACTTCTAACTGGAGTTTAATACTGTCAGATGTTTCAAAACTGGATAATGTGGGAATGAAGCTATATTAATAAAATTGCCTTGCAACACAATGACATCCTAGGTTTTAACACTTTTGCAAATTCTGAGGAAATAAGTCAGGATGGCGCTCATATGTATATGAAGTGAGGAACAGTTTTAGAATTTTGGCCTCGACATTTTCAAGGAGAGATTAAAAAATATAAAACACAGGTGGTCCTCGCTTAACAACCCCTCATTCGGCTCTATACGTATTCCCACATTAAAGTAACTTACTCTGCCTGGACATGCAGTAGATAATTTATGAAGAGACTGTGCAAGATGGATTTTGGGATTATTCACAATTTGGCCAACTGGATCATGCTCCTTTTTCCCAGCAAAGGCAAGCTGAGAAAATGCAGTTTGGTATCCAGGAGTGTCTTCTATATCAATGAAGTGTTCCTCATCAGGAAGGGTGTCATCTTCAGGCAATTCAAAAAGACCAATAAGTGCCTGAAGGAGGGGTGTCCTGAAAAACCAGAAAATGCCTCCCATCAAATTGCTTGTTAAAATATTTGATTCGTTTATCATAGCTAGAGAATGACAATGATACAAGTATGACAGGTAAGTTTAAAAAAGAAATATCTTTAAAAACCCCTTCTTAGCCTATTTTTCTAAAGATACCCAATTTTTTTCTAACTTGTTTTTTACATACACATCCATCCATCTTCTATCTATCTATCTATCTATCTATCTATCTATCTATCTATCTATCTATCTATCTATCTATCTATCTATCTATCT
>NW_015387834.1:121508-170256 GCF_001527695.2 Protobothrops mucrosquamatus | reverse complement strand
AGACCGCCTCCTGCCACAGATTACCCCCCACCGACCTGTACGCTCTCACAGAGTGGGTCTCCTCAGGGTGCCGTCAGCCAGACAGTGCCGGCTGGTGACCCCAAGGGGGAGGGCCTTCTCTGTGGGAGCTCCCACCCTCTGGAACGAACTGCCCCCAGAGATCAAGGTGATCCCTGATCTCCCTTCCTTCCGCCGCGCCAAGACGTGGTTGTTCCAGCTAGCGGGACTGGCCTAAGGGATTTTAAAGGGGTTTTAATTACTTTTAATCTGACATATTTAAATATTTCTTTTTAATCAAATTTTAATTAGGTGTATAATATGTTAGTATTTTATCCAATTGTCAGCCGCCCTGAGTCCGCAAGGAGAAGGGCGGGATATAAATGTAATTAATAAATAAATAAATATAAATTCTATTTTCTTCTTCCATTCAATTGTGTCTGATTCTTGGGTCAATGGTATTCAAGGGGGGGGGGGTTAGACTTCACTTGTGTCTGCTTAGGGCAGTGATGGCGAACCTTTTAGAGACCGAGTGCCCAAACTGCAACCCAAAACCCACTTATGCCTCATTGGGTGCCGGGTGGGTGTGGCTGCGGTGGTAACGGCAGACTGAGTGGGACTAAAAAGTTCAATCAATCAATTCCAACTTTGCAAGATCTTTTTTTTTCCCGCGAGAAGTTGAAATTGACTGATTGATTGAACCTTTTTTTTTTTTTTTTGCACACTGCGGCAGAGGCCTAAAGTAAAAAGGTTTTATAAAAAAACCAGCTGAAGGCCTAGGACTGGGGCAATGGTGCGTGTGCCCACAGAGAGGGCTCTGAGTGCCGCCTCTGGCACCCGTGCCATAGGTTCGCCATCACTGGCTTAGGGATTCTAGGCTGATCCTTCTTTTAACTCCACCCCCAGGTTTTGCTACTTTTTCTCGTACAGTTGAGGCTCTTTCAGAAACTTAATGGGATTTTTGATGTGGCTAGGTTTAAAGCCTTTGGGAAATATAGTTAGTGATGTTGCCATGCAGGAAAAGGTATAGCTGTATAATGCTTGCCACCTTAGCAGCAGATTCTAAATTAAACACAGTATTATTTTTCAATGCAGAATTAATGACCAACCTTAATTATTAAGGTAGTGGCTGTACCTACCACAATTTTGTGTATTCTGTGTCCATCATTGGAGGACACTCTGTGAGTAATTTTGTGATGCCAACTGCACAGATTTTCTTTTCTACTAGTCCAGATACTTTCTGTATTTCTGGTATTATGATTTTTTCCAAAACCATTCCAAACATCCTATTAAGTACAAAAGAAATAAATGTATTTTTATTTTAGTAGGTACCTAGGGTAAATCAAAATCCAACTGTATTAAATTTTAAACAAATTCATCAGCTGTCAATCCATTTCATTAATTCTTCAATAAGTGAAGCATGTTACTTCCCATAGAATTTTAAGAGGGCTCATTATTCCTTTACAATAAGTATGTCTCCAAAATTCCTCAACTATTTGAATTCATAGAACAGATTATTTTTTTATCTTTTGCTTCTTTCCTAAAAAAGTTAACTTCATTCACATTTCAATATACCCAGAACTATTCATACTTTTCCAATGTTCCAACTAATATTCTTCAATCTTCATGAATAGAAAAAAATACACAATTTATCTATTCATCCTATTTCTGTATCAATCACCTCACCAGAGTTAGGCATGTCACTGACTCAAATAGCCAAAGTGTGTATAAGAATTTCTGGCTATGCAGGATTTTAGCCAATTATCAGAATGATAGTTTTTCTGTTAAGTTGTACAATTTATCATGTTAGAAAAGCTTCAAGCCTCAGTGAAACGTGTATAATTTCTTTTTGCTCAATAACTGCTAGTTTACAGGTAAAAATGTTTTTAGTTATGAGCTGTTTTTATTCTATCCCTTCTCTACAACATTTATCAGAGGTACTTTTTGTACATTTAAACTCCAACAGAGTGATGCCTTCTCAATGATTCTGATCAAAACTGAGGACATTACTGTACCAAATTAGGGATCAAGTTTAACCTTTATTCTAGTGATATAGCCAGATGTATATATTTTTCTTCCATTTTATTTCTTCACTCTTATGTGTGAAAAAAGAAAAACCTGCACACAGGAATACTGATCCAGCAAAGAAAAATCTTGGCATCCAGCTCCACTATAGATATGTTTTAACATAAGCTTTTTTGAAAAGTGTTCACAAAGTTTCACCGTTTCATCCCCATGATTCACTTAAAATATATCTTCATAAAAAGTGCTTTAACAAAAAAAGTGAAAAACAGTTTTTATGATTTTTTCCTTCTGTTTGACAATTTGTTTCCATCACTATTATCTTCATTTTTGCTCATTTTTTCTTTGTTATTAATTAAAAAGCAATAAATTAAGTAAATAAATGAATAATATAAATCTTCCACATACATTTACTTATTAAGGAATAAATATCTAACAGTAATAACGAACAGAGATAGGAAATCTGGATGCATCTTTTGTGAAATTATATTATCAAATTACTGGCATTAACACTTATATTTAGCCCTAAGAATACAACAATTAGAAATCCCTGGTATAAAATTGATATTTTTTTAAAAACATACTAACTTTGGTTGTATGCTGTCAAATATTTCTTGAAGTGCGATTGCTCCATATTTTATGCAATACAAGTTGATAAAGACTAAGAAACCTATATTAAAAAAGAAAAAAATGAAAGTTGTAAAAGACAGGACTAACAGTATGAGCATTTGGTACAATCTCTTTCATAAGCAGAGTTATCTTGGACAAATTAAGATCATGTCAAAGTGTTACATGAGGGTAAGGGAGAAAATCCCCAACATCTGATGCAAGCATGTAAGTCACAGATTCTATGTCATGGTGTGTGTTTCATCACTTCACTCCCAATATTCCTGGCTTTTAGGATTCTCCTTAAGAAAAATGACTCTACCACAATCCTCCCAACTCTTTTTTCTTGTCACAATATTTAAGCTTTACATAGAATATGTTAATTCTAAATCCCAATACAGTACTATGGCTCATGCTACTTTGAAGGTGAAAATATGAAGTTAATTGTATCAAGTCATCCTCAAGATGATTTCCCAAACCATAAAGGCCATTTACATAGAACTTACTTTTGATAAATTTTGTTGTTTTGGAATTTTGAAGTCTTTGGAAAAGCAGAATGAAAATTTGCTTCCTGTATTGATCAATGGATTCACTAAAAATAAAAAAGAACACAGCAATCTGATTACTCCATCTAGTGCATCATTGTAGAGATTGTTTCAATAATGCCAAAATAACCAGGAGATGTGGCTGTTCATACTTACGGTGGCATATGTTCTATAATGCTATTGAGAAGGTAGAACCCCTGATGATCATTAAGTTTAGAAGCAATAAGTTTCTGGAATACTCCTAGTAGCCCAGGCTATAAATTAAAACAGAAAGCAAAATAATCTTGGTCACTGGCAATTGAAAGCACAATGAAGCCACTTAACTACAAAATTGTATCCAATTCAAATTTTGCAACAAAGATTGCTCAAGCATAATAATCAAAGAATCCTATTTGCTCAAGTACAATAATCAAATAGTCTATTTCCTTAACTCTGGCATGACAAAGGTAAAAATTGGAGTACAGTATGCTTAATATTATCAGCTGTGGGTTCAACAGCATTTATTTAATCAATTTTGTACAATGCCATGATGACAAGATTCATGATGGCTAATAATATACAAAAATACAATACAATATAAAACCATGGAAAAAATAGTTTTAACCTTAACAGAATACGTGGCATCAAATCTCACACCCCTCCAAAGATCTGTCTTTGCACACCACCCGCCTAATGACAGGCAGGACTTATGACCATTATTCCAGGCTAATTACAGTTGTAATGAATGTACTTTCAGACTGTAACTCTTCTCCCTCCCCCCCCCAAAATACATACAGATCTAAAAATATCATTCTCATTTGAGTTTATACGTACAATTTTGTCAGCTGCTGCACTTGCTATCGTATTGGCCCCTCTCTCCAAATAGGCCTGAAGAAGTCTCACCAGAGGAGGGATGTTTCCTGACCTTTCCCACAAGATCGGCTGAAGCAGATGTGGAAATAAGGCCATATAGGATGATGGGATATCATTTTTATGCATCTCCAGCAACAGAGACATCACTTGAAATACGTATGGAATGAATTCTGATAAAAGGAGGAAATAGTTAATAGGCTGGACTAGGGACTGAGAGATTATATTCACACACACAGTAATGCCATAAAGTAATCTCATGCTACAAAATTCCCGTAGCATTCTAAACTGCCTTGTATAGAGACACTGCAGGTCCATCCAGTTCATCTTCTATGGAGGTCATGATGTTAGCGAACTTCAAGTCCCAACAGCTAGAGCCAACCCATAGTTCATGATGTGAGATATAGGTGTTTATCAGCATCTATATCATTAGAGGCTAACTAGCCCAGGTTATCTCACGGACATAATGTTTATGCTTTCTCAAATCAATAGTCTATTGATCATCTGTTGTTGCAGATATCCAATTAAGTTGAATTTGAATCAAAAGACTTTATAATATATTACAGTGGGAGGGAATAGCTATGGCAAGGAAATCCATTTTTGAATACAGACTTAAGAAAATGCCATTTTCTGTTTACAAATCTCATACATGGCCCCAGCACATTCCATAAGACCCACATTACTCTTAACCCCCACAGTACATCCCCGAGTTAAGATACATGCCAAGCCTGAATATAAGTTGGACTATAAATCATAGTAAATACAACTATGTTTTGTCAAGTCTTACAAACAATATAAAGACAGAAAGATCTGAATATAGATTAAAAATAAATCATTTAAAATGAGCAATCCATTGGTTCATCAACAGCTTATTTGTACCTTGCACATCATTCTGTAGAATCTCAGTGAATACCATAAACAGAGCATCTTCAAAGCTTCCAACAGCTACAGGATTTGCTCTGCAAGTTATCCGTATCGACAAGCAGATTGATTCAAACATATAATGGTTAAAGTGAGGCTTGCTTGGATTCTAAAACCAAGATATGAATAGAACAGAACGAATGCTTCAAAATACATAAAACAAAAATAGGAAAACGTCTAACACTGTTTATAAGGCCATCATGACTACACAGACTATGAGAATTGTACTTAAATTATAACAAATCATATAGCTTACCACTGATCTACCCCATTGTAAATATATTAATGGCTTCAGGTGGCAATATTTAGTTTACATCTGACTAGAATTCCCATGATTCATCAGAGAAAAGTATCAATATGGTCTTCGATTTAGAACTGGGCCCTGTTTGTGGCGGGTTGTTGTGAATGTGCGCAGTTCGATTTGCACAAGTGGCAGCCTGGTGCGCATGGACTCAACGCACAGCTCAACTTACGCAAGTTGAGCTGCGCGCAGGCATGCCTATGTGCTCACCAGCCCGCCACTCGTGCAACCCTGTTCCCCTCTCCCTCCCACCAGGCCACCACGCTGCAAAGGTTGGGGATAGCTGCTTTATATCACACTGAGCTTAAAACTTACATAAAGTACAGGGATCATAGGATCATATATTAAAAATTCCATCAAAGTATTTCTATGGGAAAATCCAAATGCTTCCAATTTCCATTCATAAATGCCTTTACATGAGTAACTTCCACAAGAGTTAAGACAAAATACAACAATATCAGTAAGAAATTTGCAGAGTAATTTAGATAATATACCATCTTTAAAATTGCAAAATATGTCTTCCCCTTCTGAGTGTTTTTTTAGATTTTTAGCTAAACTATTTTCTATAGTCCACTTCTTTAAACAGAAGACCAATCAATATTTGAAAACAGGCTCAACTTGAAGAATTTTCCTATTTAATTAAGTACAGCCATACAATATCTCACTTTTTTTGGTGGGAAGTGGGACATAGCTTATAGAATCTTCTACACCCTGCAATTGTTAAAATTGATTCTTTCAGAAAATCATATGGAGTAAAGAGGTATAGGCACAGCCATTTTTGGCCATTTCTGTTGCTTATATTTAACAAAAATAAATTTATGTAATATAAATCATGATACATGTTATAACTTTTACTTGGAACTGAAATAAAATGAGACAAAGTTGCAGGATCCAATCTGGATGGGTCACCGGGACTCAGAGGTTTTGCCTTCCGAGCTTTCGGACTTCTTGTGCTGGAGCCCCCATCCTCTCAGGGAACGTCTCTGTGTGAAGGAAAGTTCTCCCTCTGTGAGAAGATCTCTGAGGGCGGGAGCTCCAGCACGAGAAGTCCAGAAGTTCAGAAGACGAAACCTCTGGTCCCGGTGACCGACCTAGATTGGATCCTGCAACATTAAACTGGGCACGCACATTCGTCTTCATTCGTGAGACGAAGTTTGATAAAACGGCCAAGATCACAATAAGCATGTGGTTCTGCTCATCCAGTAAGGTTTTTTAAAAATTGTTTCATCTTTTGAACAACAGATCTCTTCCCTAAGTTTTCTGGAAATTTGTTTGCCCATTTATAAAACAGAAACATTGGGTACATAAGATTTCTATCTTCACAGCTATTTTCTTTCGCGGCACAAGAACTGTTACAAATCTATGAAATACTCATTATTTTGGATCAAATAATACCATTTAAGTGAAGGCTGCCTACACTTGAGCAGCCTTTTTTTTTTTTTTTTTTGCTAAGAGCTGTACATTTAAGGAAGCAATTGTGAGAATAGGCAATACTCTTAATGTTAGCCTAAGATAAATATTTAGAACAATTGTACATATTAAAGGTTCTATAACGTTAAGACGTATTACAGATCTAATAAAGAGCACACCTTTCTTTTTACTATTATACTGTCCCTATTGAAAAAAATAATAATCCCTTCATATTGTTCTAAAATTTCTTTGCATCATTTTTCTCTTCCTTTCCTCCCCACCTTGTTACTTTGTCATCCAGCATCTGGGCCATATGCAATATAGCCTAGTAGCCTATAAAAACCCTAAGTGCTTAAATTACTTTAGCAAATTTTCAGATTCTGGCAAATCTGAGTATCTCTCTTCCTTATATAGAAAGGCAATCTAAAATGTAGCTGTTACTTTAACTGGTCATGATGGGTATGAAAACATGTGGCAATCAATCTAATCATTTTAATAAAAGGAAAAAAAGGAACAGGCCGTACAACTAGAAATAAATTTCTTCCTTACCTTACTAACAGCAAGCAATTTCTCTGTAAGTTGAGTGATTAGTGAAGGGATATATGGAATTATGGCTTCCTGAAGAAGAGAAAAACTCCGCATGATAGCTGAAAATTCAGAAATTTATGTCAAAATGAAGGCAGAAAGAACTGCAATTTTTTATAATCTAATTTTATAAACTAAATAAAAATGTTACATAATGTCAACTGCATCAAGATAATTTAATTTCGTTGTGAATTACACAATGACAATAAAGATATTCTATTCTATTCTATTCTATTAACTGAACATTATGTTTGAATAAGTTTCAAATAAGCATATAATTCAGGCTTTAGAGTTTTGAAGCTGAAAAAGTATTGATCCTGGAAGCTACAGTTCTTGTGCTCGTTTCCAGTCTGAGGAAGTGATAAACAGGACAATCCTATGTTATCAAGATATTCATTACATTTTGGAGGCCATCAGGTTGGAGAGATGTCTAGTTGTGGGCAGCATGCCTCCAAATATCAACTGCAGGAAAACAACAATAGGGGTGGGCTATTTTTTCCATCTCCTGCTTGCAAACTTCCCAGCACTAGTCACTATTGAAACAAAAATCTAGACCAAAATGGGTATTGGCCTGATTCAGCAGTATATTTGTAAGTTTTTTAATTTTACACTTATTCTATCATTTCATTTCTTATAGGCTCCTACCTTTCATAATATACTCATTTTCAGATGACCCTGGAAGTGTCAGAGCTTTGAAAAGATTTGTTAGCAGCATTTCAACACATGGAATCATCTCTGAAGCTGAAATTCTGTAGAAGAAGATATTATTTTAATATTCCTCAGTAGTCTTTTGATTACTTATCAATACCCTGAGGAGACAAATATTCTCACTTTCTCTTAAAGAGAGAAAGTAGGAAGCACTAGAGAATGGGCAAAAATGTAAGAAACAGAAAATCATACTATTTTTAAACCCCACTAAAACTGAAGTTCAATCAACTTTTAGTTTAAGAAATGTAAAAATCAACATTATGTATAAATATGGATAATTTTAGAAATTAGGATTCCTAAGTCCAAGAATGTTAAAAATCATTTTTTTTTCTAACCTGAGTAATAATAAAGCCAGAAATACATGCTTTATACAATACATTTATAGCCAGTCTAAAACTTACAGTGTGGTATTGTTAGCTCCTTTCATTGTAAATAATCTTTCAAGAGCATGGGCTGCATATGTATGAACTACAATACTTTCTGCTTGAAGGTAATTGATTAGGAGAGGAATAGACACCAAGAGGTGTTCTTTAGGTACCTGCAAAATAAAAATACATACAGGTAAAATATTTTAGAAACAATACCAACTCATCTGAAAGTACAGGTGAAGTATATTTAGACGGTCCACTTATTAAAAAAAAAATATGGAAAAAATACAATCAGCAAGACTCTTCAGACATTCTGCATTTCAGACTCTATATATTTTTCCAAAATTCAACTCAACATTCAGAAATAAGATTAGAAATGTCAACTAAGGCAAGACTGAAATACCCCATGCTCCATGTTTACACTGTGATTCTTTTTCATTTTGACTACTGTTTTCATCATCCAAGGGTTAAGCCTTTATAATACACAAGAAAACAGGGGCTCTGAGACCTGCTATACTGAAAATAAAGATCTTTAAGAGTTAGGGGAGTATTATTTAAGCACTTCCTGCATATTGGATCCCTTGAGTTCCCAATTATATCACAAGAATGGAATGGATTTTAAGACTGATAAAGCAACAGAGTCATTGGGAGGTGGCAGCATAGAAAGCTAATAAATACTTTGAAAAAAACTTACTTGGTTCCTGAAAATCATGATATATTTGATGCCATCAGCTTTAAGTACTGGAAATTCATTTACTGTAAAAATTAAATAGTTTCTATAAATAAATAAATATGCATATATTTCAGCATACTCCCCAATTTGCAGAAGAAGCAAGATTTTCACTACTATTAATAACAAGAGTTATTTGGTAAATTAAGCAAATAATAAATTTTATGATATACTCCTCAGTCACTTGTTGAGATGGGTTGCTACAGAAATAAATACAATGCAATGCACAGCTCCTAAATTATATCCAGGTTAATTAATAGTTAGAGATATTGAACATATTTTATACAGAATGTTAAACTTACCATTAGGAGACTTTAAATCTGGTAGAATATGATTCATAAAAAATTCTGTCAAATTCACTAGTTCATTGGCTTGGGTTATTCCATGCTATAGAGGGAAGCAAGATAATAACTTTTTAAAAGTATTAATTTATTTATACCTTAATTTAAATATGCATTGTTGAAATGTGCTGTGAATGGTTTTCTACCAGTTTCTGTAAGTTATCTGACTTATTGTTCTGGTTCAAAGTTTAAACTGTAAAACAGAAACAAATGAACCCTCTAAATGAAATAATATACTTGGACCACCATAAACTACATTAACCATGATATTTTAGCAATATATTCTGGATTTCAGAAGCAACACTGCAAATAGTAGGCCCACTTAACCCAATTTATTCACAAGAGTGAATAAACACTGAGATTTTGAAAGATCTGCATAACCATGACCATTTTTATTGTAGAAAACTTCTGTATCTCTCCAATGAATGAAGTAATCAGTCTGATTCTACTGCTGAAAAGAAATGAAATTAACTGATAACCAGGAATATATCTGTCTCCATTTTACCAAAGTTCTATTCACTCCAGCTCCACCAAAGTTCTATTCACTCCAGCTCTACAAGATGATACTTGTATTCTGGACCTATCATTACAATTTGTTTCACCTTACACATTTCCAGCACAGCTCATTTTGCTGAACTCAGACACTGTTATTCAGGTCCCAAAACTGGTTAACAAGTATCTTCTTTGCTGAGCACTGGAGAATAGCCACCTCAGACATAAGTGGAAGGTAATCTGAGCAATGTCCATACAGGCAATCTCTAAGGGTAAGTATGCCATGTTTACTTTTTAGACTTAAAAGATTGCAATTAATATATACCAGGGGGCTAATACCTTTAAGAAGTATGCTAAAGATTAAAATAGGGCAACATGATGGAAATCAAAGTATGAACTGATATTATTACCTCTTTCCCATAAGGATCCAAATATTATTATATACTTTAATTTTTAATCAAAACCAAGTACCTTTTGTGTCTGAGCTTTTGATGCCAAAGATGTTACAAGATAAATAGCAGCATCCTTATGCTTCCAATTGACAGATGGATTTTTTGCATATTCTTGTAGCATTGAATTAACATAACCAGAAAAGATCCCAGTTACAGGTCCTTCAAAAAACTTGCATAATCCTCTTACTAGATCACAGGCCGCTCTGCGTCTGGTATCAATATCTATACCAGAAAAAGATAAAAATCAATGCATGGCAGGTTATACTTAAACAGCATCGCTGTCTCTTGATTTGGATACATGGTTTTTAATATTACTGAATAAGATTTACCACACTGTGCATATTAAATAAGCAAGCATAGTCTGACAACAAAAAAGAGAACACACACATACTGTATATTTATCCACTATTACTGTTTATCCACTATCAAAACAATTACCTGATCCTTCCAAATCTCTTCTAATATATTCTTCAGAATTATCTTCAAAAGCTTCTTCATCAGCAGCTAGGTGACACAACATTGTAAAGATTAAACACTTGGTTAAAAGTAATTTTTTATATTACATATTCCTGAAAATAATTTGTTAAATCAACCACATGCATGATTTGTGAAGTAATTTTGTATAATCACTAGATACAGAAATAAACCAGACTTACACACTATTCAAGTCAAATGATAAAAAAGCTAAGGAAACAAAAAGACCAGAACAAATCCTTTCCAGAAGTCAACAGCTAGATAAGCAGGGATTAATAATGACAAAAAATCAAGCAGAAAACAATACTGTAATCACAGAACTATCAAGGAGAAAACCACACCTACACCAATACTGGGAGGACAAGCTACTGTATATAAATAGGAAGCAAACCCCAAACTCCACTAATGATGTTATCTAGTTGGGTAATGAAATATCTACAATCAAGGAAGCACCAAGGACACAATTTGTTTTATAAAGCTTTATCTTTTTTGAGGTAAAGCGCTGAAAGTCATTTGGATGTACAGAAATTTAATTTGGTTATATAGAAATATAATAAATAAATAAATGTACCTCTAAATTCCATATTGGGAACAATAACTTTTTCACAAATACTTGTCAGTGTATTCTGATCTTCAAACAGGTGCTTGTAATGGGGTCTCTCACAAACAGAAGCCAGGAACTGGATTGCATTACTTACCAGCTACAAGAGAAAGACATGAGCAAACATTATTTGAACAAGTACCACAATATTTATTTCAAGCATGGTGAAAGGAAGCCAGGCACTTACCAGATCATACTTAACTTCTTGACCAGTTGTGACCAATAAATTCCAAATTGCAGTAACAAAACGGGGCAAGTAAGGCTGAAATTCTTCATCATATTTTTGTGCATACAGAGCAGCATTATCACAAATTTGGGATTTCAAAAGTTCTAGGAGGCCAGCTTCTTCTTCATCCTAGCATCACCATGAACAAAAATAATCATCAACACATTCCTCCTTATTTTATTCACATTTCAACGTGCCTTACCACCTAAAAGTTCCATATAAATTTTGCTACCAATTAACATATAGTCATAATACTATTTTTACTACTGAGTATAAATACCATTTCAGAGAAACTTAAGAAAATGTTTATCAAGTTACTTACATCTGTTTGTAAGAGTTTATTATCCAATGTTAAAAGATTATGGAAGTTCATCATCCAAGTTTCCATGTTATCTTCAAAAAATTCGGGAAGGTCCTACAGAATTAAGATACAAGTTCATATTTTTAATCATTTTTATGATAACTAATTGTGGCAGGACCTGCTCAAAGAAAAGCTTTCAAAACACAGTAATGATAAAAACGGGATTTATGAAATCCAAATTTTATTTTTTATACTTAGCATTCTAATCTTTTCATTTTTCATTAGTATAGTTGACCCAACGTTTTTGAATCAGTGAACATATGACTATCTGAAAACATTAGAAGTTTAAGGAAATGTCTGTGATGGTGGGGAGGATGCTTATACAGTCACAAAATAGCTGTCAATAGCGTTGTAGAAAAACAGTGACATTCCAGAAGGTGAAACAGAGGAGAATTCTATGTCAATATGGATGGACTAGTATTATTAACTAGAAAATATAAAGGTGGCTTACTTGAAAATTTAAACTGTAGAACAACTTAGCAATAAGAATCAGAGAGGAGAACAGAACTTTCAAAGCACTGGCATCATTTGCATGAGTACTGCAAAGTTCAATGGTGGCCTAGTAAAGGAGAGATAAATGATAACAACTTTAAATTTAACATTTTTGCTTCCTTTCTATTAAAATGCAAAAACAAGATATTTAAAACATCAGCAAAACAATCACAGGCACTGCCATCAGAAGTCTGAATATTAAAAGGGCTACTTTAAAAAAAACTTAATGATTTCAATATCAGTATTTTTTCTTATCTTAATTTTCCTAGGAAGTTAACGTTCAAAGTAGTAATGCAGAAATCACAACATCATGTACTCAACGTATGTTTAAAATGTGCTCTGAAGATGAAATACTGTAAAGTGTTTTTGTGGGGATTCAAATGTCAAAAGTTACTGTACCTTAAAGAGATTGGTCAAGGGTAGTGCAAATGCATCAAGGACAAGCTTGATCTCTGTCCACAGTTCATTTGATTTAAACTCATGACGGTACCTAACAAAGAAAGGAAAATTCAAGTAATTTTTAAAGAAGTTGATAAACTACACTCAAAGTCAACCAAAACCCAATTACTGCACAACAGAGCAATTTTACTTGCAAACAAGAATAAAAGATTCAGAGCCCTATCCCATACCTTTTGAATAGAGAATGTGCTGTACGAAGAACTCCGTTAATAACATGGAAGTCACCACTCTGAAAGCGATTTACCATTTCTGTTAACAGGTCAGGCCATTTCTGAGGAAAGTCTTCTCTACCAATTATGCTAATAGCGTCACTTAACTACAAAAAGAGAATAAAGATATCTGAAAAGGGATAAATAGTTGCTTTAACTAAATGAAATACAGAATCTTGTTTAGAATAAAGAACCCAATTATACGCTGTAGCTGAAAACAATAAACGTTTCTACCTCTCTTTTTCTTCAGATGATCGACATCAGGCTGCAGAAGAGATATCCAGCATACACCGCTGGAGGAAGTTGAAATGTGAAGTGCTAATTTGTCTGCCTTTCAAAAAGCAGTTAAAACAGCTGACACTTCCCCTGGATATTGGATCAGGGGGTTTTGAAGCCTTTCTTAAGTGACTGTCATTATTTGAACTGCCTCTAGTACAAAATGTTTTCTTTTGTTGTATTATATTTCATTGTTATAATTGTTTCTTTAAAAAATGTTATGGCACATTGACTAATATGTCAAGTAAATGGCTATATAAATGTTTATATATATATATATATATATATATATATATATATATATATATATATATATATATATATATATATATATATATATATATATATATACATATATATATATACACATACACATACACACATATACATACATATATAAAAATGGCTGCATCTAGCAAAAGGAAATAGGTCACAGACTATATCATGCTATATTATGGACAAATAATTACATATACAAACTGCTGTTTTCAACTGCGCATATGTTTATTATTTTAACTAAAGCAATACCACTTTTATTATATAAAGCTAGGGAAAGATACTATATATGGAAACTAAAAACAAAATCTTTTGGGGATTAACAAACAATGGAAGTTTCATTCTAAACCTGACTTATAAATCTTTATTCTGCAGTGACATGTATCTTTAGTATTACATGACATCTTTAACACTGAGGCCAATAATACTGAGTGGAGAAAAACACAATATAGAATGACAATGCAGATTCTATTCCATCTCCAATGAGAAATATTTGATGGGGAAGTTGTTACTCTTAAGAGCCACTGAGTAATCTTGCCTTGTTCTCCAGTTTTTAGAGAATTATTTTTATTTTGTAAATTTGCATGCTACTCTTGATAATCATGCACTGAATAGAAATAAATATACTTTCAAAATTATTAAAACTGTCATTATAATCAGAATCTTTTTATCATTGGCTTTCTAGGCCTCAGCCGTAGAATGGGACACTAATTGATTTAGGCTTTGGAGTATTAGTCATTATTAACTACAGCGAGGAAAAAAATTATTTGATCCCCTGCCGATTTTGTATATTTGCCCACTGACAAAGAAATGATCAGTCTATAATTTTAATGGCAGGTTTATTGTAACAGTGAGAGACAGAATAACAACAAAAAAATCCAGAAAATGCATTTGAAAAGTTATAAATTGATTTGCATTTTAATGAGTGAAATAAGTATTTGAACCCCTATCAATCAGCAAGATTTCTGGCTCCCAGGTAAAGAGCTGAGATAAGAAGCACTCTCTTAAAGAGAGTGCTCCTAATCTCAGCTTGTTACCTGTATAAAAGAAGCAATCAATCAATCAGATTCCAACTTTCCACCATGGCCAAGACCATCCTGTCCAAGGATGTCAGGAACAAGATTGTAGACCTAAACAAGGCTGGAATGGGCTACAAGACTATCGCCAAGGAGCTTGGTGAGAAAGTGACAAAAGTTGGTACGATTATTTGCAAATGGAAGAAACACAAAATAACTGTCAATCTCCCTCAGTCTGGAGCTCCATGCAAGTTCTCACCTAGTGGCGTTTCAATGATCATGACAATGGTGAAGAATCAGGCCAGAACTACACAGGAGGATCTTGTCAATGATCTCAAGGCAGCTGAGACCATAGTCACCAAGAAAACAATTGTTACAAGAAAACAATCGGTAACACTCTACTTGTAAAGGACTGAAATCCTGCAGTGCCCACAAAGTCCCCCTGCTCAAGAAAGCACATGTACAGGCCCATCTGAAGTTTGCCAATGAACATCTGAATGATTTAGATGGGTGAAAGTGTTGTGGTCAGATGGGACCAAAAAAGAGCTCTTTGGCATCAACTCAACGCACTGTGACCCCAAGAACACCATCCCCACCATCAAACATGGAGGTGGAAACATTATGCTTTGGGGGTGTTTTTCTGTTAAGGGGACAGGACAACTGTCAAAGGGATGATGGATGGGGCCATGTACCGTCAAATCTTGGGTGAGAACCTCCTTCCCTCAGCCAGGGAATTAAAAATGGGTCGTGGATGGGTATTCCAGCATGGCAATGACCTAAAACACACAGCCAAGGAAATAAAGGAGTGGCTCAAGAAGAAGCACATTAAGGTCCTGGAGTGGCCTAGCCAGTCTCCAGACCTTAATCCCATCAAAAATATGTGGAGGGAGCTGAAGGTTCGAGCTGCCAAACGTCAGCCTTGAAACCTTAATGATTTGGAGAGGATCTGCAAAGAGGAGTGGGACAACATCCGTCCTGAGATGTGTGTAAACCTGGTGGCCAACTACAAGAAACATCTGAACTCTGTGATCGACAACAAGGGTTTTGCCACCAAGTACTAAGTCATGTTTTGCGAAGGGGTCCAATACTTATTTCACTCATTAAAATGCAAATCAATTTATAACTTTTTAAAAATGTGTTTTTCTGGATTTTTTGTTATCCTGTCTCTCACTTTTACAATAAACTTATCATTAAAATTATAAACTGATCATTTCTTTTTCAGTGGGCAAATGTACAAAATCAACAGGGGATCAAATTATTTTTTCCCTCACTGCATCCATAGCATGCTTCAAACCGGTTAGATGAGCCAATGTTATCACTATTTTTAACCACAACAGAGAAACACTACCAATTTTTACATTTGACTTAAATATATTTAATACATATATGATTGCTCTTAAATATTCTTGGTCTTTACATACTTGAACTGATGTCCTTTGATACATCTAGTATTTCTTAAAACCTTTATACAACAACAAATCTCCTTGCAAAACAATAGGCAGAATTCCACTTTTAGTTGCCTTACCTGTTTCTGAATTTGTTCTGGGCTGCTAAGCATCAGATGTACTATGTTGGCTTTAATAGCTATCCGGTCAGTTTCACATATTTTGTCTGGTTCATCTTCAATCTGCAAAGTATTAATTAATTTAAGACCATGGCTTTTCTAGACACTGCTAAGTTGTTTGCTTCATAAGGAGGATAACTAGGAAACAAATACTATCCCTTATACCCCTAATTAATTAGTCATCATGTCAGGATATATAACTTTGAATAATATTATTTGGTGCAAAATCTGAAACAGTTATAAAATTAAAGTTCTAATTATATAATACCCTCCAAATCAAAGTTGCAAATCGTTGTCCACATTTCTCATCTACTGGCGGCTTCTCTACTTTCTCAAAAACTTAAAATTGTAAGAGCAAAACTATTAGACGTTTCTAATAGTTTTGCTCTAGTTAATTTTTCCCCTTTCTAAAAGGGGAAAAGGAATAGACAATTTATTTTTGCGATTTATGCTTGTGCTACCTGCAAAGTGAAGGCTTCTGCATTAGTCACAGGACCTGAGAATTCAAGCATATTTTAATGCATTACCATATAATCAATTTGAACGTGCATAAGGATTTATGTATAATGGAGACATTTTATGTAGTTATTGTTCCAAGATTCAGGTATAAAACTGATTCTGCTTTCAACAGTATGCAGCACAAAACCTACTGGTTTTCCTACAAGTCCTTTACAGAATCCTAACAATCAATATGAAGGTATAATAAACAGGCAACATATAATACAATATTATTAGCTAAAAATACGTACAATTCTCCAGTTTCTTTTAATATAATTTTTGAATGTGACAGAAGCACAAACTTTTATGACATTATCTTGTGATTTCTCCAATAGTGTTAAGAGTAGCAGTGGATAATTCTGGCTTCCTTCAACAGATTCAAGGAATTTTTCCGCTGTACGAAAAACATAAATATAGTTCATAGTTTTATTACTGTCAAACTCCTATTATTTAACATCAAAAAGAAATAAAAAGACTGGGTAAGGATAATAAATTGAAATCAATATTTTTATATTGACTGTACAGTTGTCATCCTACTAGTATTAAACATTTCTGAATGTACAGTAGTTGCTAAGCACAGATCAGGATGCTGTTATTAAATTTCATACTCTGACTATTATATTTTGAAAAGACATGTCTTCTGGACTACTTTCACTTCCATCACTGTAACAGTGATTTTTAATAGTATACAGAAGCAAGTTGGCAATACATATAAAATTATTTATAAATGTAAAACAGAGAAAACTATGGATAGAACAAGTTACTATTCATAGAATTATTCAAATTATTCATAGCATCATAGAATATGTGAGTTAGAATCTTAAAAGACACTTAATTCAAGCTCCCATTCAGAGCAAAAATTCACTAAACCATGCACAACTATTAACCATTCAAGATACATTTGAAAATCTCCACGGAAGGAAAATCCACCATTGTTCTAGGCAGACTATTTTATTTCTTAAGTTTTTTCTATCAGGAAATTCCATCTGACCTTCAGCCATAATCTCCATCCTTTAATTCCAATCCATTACCCTGTTTTTGGTTTTAAATGACAGCATTTTGGTTCTATATGACAGCCCATCAGATATTTGTACATGTCTGTCATATCTGTCTTATGTTTCCTTTTTACCAGCTGAGCATGCTCAACTCTATTAACCATTCTTCACAGCATTTTGTTTCAATTCCTTTTATTGGCTGCCAAGATCGTTCTGAATCATGATTTTCTCCTTCAACCTTCCTAACTTGATATCTACACATTTCCATTCCATTCTCCTTCATCCACAATTATAATACTGCTCATCTTTCACCTGAGTTTATTAAGCTCTGCCTTCCTGAAGTTCAAGAACTGACATTTCTCAGGTTTGTCTCCTTTATCAATCTCCAACAGAGACCCTCACTTTTCTCCAAATTGCCTAACACCTTCAGGCCATTGACCAACACCTTTCTATTGATTAAGATTCTTCAGGGTGATCCCTTGTTTCCTTTTTCACTTTCTGAAAAATGAAATTGTCAGCAAGAGAGATTCTAGCTGAGTTAATTTTCCAGCACTTAGCTGAGTAGTTGAGCTCTCACGAACTCTTGAAAAATTGAGTTCATTGAGTTCAGAAAGGTGCTGTCCTCTGCTTCAGTACATCCCCTATAATAAACTCTTACAATCGGTATCACTTTTGTTTCTTACCCATAATTTTATTCTAATGTTTCAAACTATTATATGGATATAATTTCTTCAAAGGCATATAGCTCCTTTACATATGAAGACACTTCATTTTACTTTTTATCGGGAACATTAATTTTGAACAAGCAGTAATATCTTTGAAGCGATATATTTCAATCATGACTTGTATCCACCAAGATTCTGTGATAATTATCAGATTATCTGTTTTACCATGTTAGGACACTGGAGACTTTTTGATGTTTTTCCAACTGCTATTTATAAAGAATTTGATAACTTATTTTGCTTTATGCCTCCCTCATGATCATGTCCAGCAATATTCCTCATATCTACCAAGTCTGAATTTGCCCCACATTTGATTAAAAAAGGTTACAAGGCTCTTACCTTACTTTTTTTTTTCTGTCACTGAAAAGTGCAACTTGCCCCAAAGAGCAACTTAGACTTTATTCTTTTAACGAAATTGTTCCCCGCAGTATTGTACATGGAGAGCCAATTTGATGTTGCCAAGGCACCTTCATAATTTGTATGATATAACATGAAGATCTAATGTAAAAACTAAAAACTTTCCCGGGCAAAATGCACATTAGTTCTTCTCTTTCAGTTTTATTGAAATTTCTTTTGATTTCCCTTCAGATCCCTGTGGTAACTATGGGGAAGACTGTAATCATTATTTCTGCTAAGATAATTTTATGAGGCATAATACGAAGAATACCAAGATGGCTAATTATGAATAACATGTGCTAAACAGTATCATTGGGGTCACTTAGGGTTTAGTGCATGGAGTTTTTTGCATCATCTCAGTTATCTCATTATATAGAGATTTCATTAAGGATAGACAGCTAGTAAGACTGGCAAAAGTTTATCCTGCATACCCCTTGATTGTATCTAGTGTATTAAAACATGTTGATAATTTCTTAATTTGCTAAATGACTTAAATTTTCTCTGAAACTAATGTACTGTATGTATTTCCTAAAATGACACAGGGATATAAAATCTTATCCTTCTGTTTGGCATGTGTCAGGGTCTTCCAGTTAATGCCTTCCTATTTGATTAATACTTTTTTTTTCAAAATAAGAGTTAAAGCTAGAATTATTTTACATTGTATCGCTATGAAGTGCCTTGGATTTAAAGAAAAAAAGATGCTTTGGGGCAATTGGGACAGTAAAATAGCATTTTTCTGTAGCTCCTAAAAGTAGACAAAAGTACTTCATATGATTGCCCTGCAGATCTATCCTGGAGAAAGATACATTTAGTTTAAAAAGTATAGATAGGTGCTATGTTCATGCTTCACATATACTAAAACATGTTTTTGCCTTTAAATCTAAATGTTGCATGTCTATGGAGATTCTCAATCATCCAAGTCAGTTGTCCCAAAGGTGCTTTTTATTTTCCAACTGGACTTTCGTGGGGTCTTTTTCCCCTTTGAAAACATTTCACTTCTTATCCAAAAAGCTTCTTCAGTTCTGAGAATGTTCTTGATTCCCCCCCCCCACCCTCTTTGAAAATGTTTTGCTTCAAGTGAAGAAGCTTCTTGGATGAGAAGGGAAATATTTACCAAAGAAGAAGAAAAAAAGTCCAGTTGCCTTTTGAAAAAAGCATTTTTGGGATAGTGTTGCATATAATAAGGTTGCAAGTTTGAAAAATCTCTATTTGAGTCAGGAAAAAAAAGCAAAACACCATGTAATATTGTGCTCTAAACTATCCCAGGATGTCATTTAAGTGGTCTCAAGTTTTTTATTCACATTCTTAATTTTTAAACAGTTTACCAGGACGCCTTATGG
Organism: Protobothrops mucrosquamatus; assembly: GCF_001527695.2. Lineage (NCBI taxonomy): Eukaryota > Metazoa > Chordata > Lepidosauria > Squamata > Viperidae > Protobothrops > Protobothrops mucrosquamatus. The sequence continues at coordinate 150,024 of NW_015387834.1, read as the reverse complement.
CAGGATCAGGATCTAGCGTCTTCTTTAAGTATTCTGTTAAAGTCTGCAAATTGGCATCACTCAGCTCCATAACCAAACCTAAAAATTAACAAAATAGTATTCAGTAACTGTTAATGCTGTATATTAAGAAAAATAAGGACCAACCTTATCCTCAACAAAACAAATACTACAATATGCATTGTTTAAAAAATATCTTTTTGGCAACAGAGCGCACACTGATAGAAAATCAAATCAGTCTTCTTTTTGCTCTCAATTAGGATATTTAAACTGACAAATGTCCTGTCAGTAAAGACACACATATAAACACAATTCATTGTATGGTCTCCTAGCCAAAAGTAAACATAACCTAGAATTGTGAATAAAAACATACACAAAAATAGTACAATAGATATAACATGTAAATTATAATTTTCATGGTCTGATATCATGTGGAGTAAAATTTCAGTAATATCCAATATTATATGATCAGACTTTGGGTTTCTGATACTCTCATTATGCCACTGTTTCTATTAATTGTACCTCATATCTGCTTTGGAAAATGCCCCCAATTCTCTAGAAGAAAAGTACATGTTGCGGTGGGATTAAAGGTACATAAGCAAAACCTTGCTGAACCTAGTTATTAATCTATTAACCTATTATTATACCCTACAATATACAGTAGTGGCCAAAATTGTGGAAACCTTTTGGGAAAAGTGTATTTTTGAGGTTTGATGACTAATAACACCACTTTTGTTGGAGTTGTACCATAAAAATATATATCAATGGAAAGATAATTCAATCAAGAATGTAATGCAACAACGTTTGTTCAATTATCTGCATTCTATGAAAAGTTATAGCCAAATAACCAGAAAAAGAAAGCACACCTTGCTTAGGTTGATATCAGGTAGCTTTCTTTCATCTGATTGTAGCTAATGAGATGAGTGTTTAGGGAGCCAATCAGGTGTCATCTTGTTTTAGCAATGAGCCAATCAGATCACAGTAGGATTCAGTTATTGATGTCATGTATTGAAGCTGAGAGGACATTTGTCAGTGTGTTATGTGATCGCTATCAAATTGGTTGGGTTTTTTTGTGTTCTTTCATTTAGTGAGCTTGTAAAACGTAATAAAATTAAAGTAATGGTACAAAGAGTTGACTGGTTGCCCAGAAAGCGATGTATTATTAAGTGAACAAGGCTACAGTTATAAAGAAATTAGAAGAAAAATGGTGGAAACTTAACCAAAGGTGGCATTTCTAAGTTTTTGAAATGGTATAAGGAGACTCGGTCACTACAAAACCATACTGGTAAAGGAATGAAAAGGTGCACAACAGCATGTGATGATAGAAGAATTAAGAGACTGTGGCTACGTGACAGAAGAAAATCATCTGGGTGTATACAAGATGAAATGGTGCAATGCAATGTGAAGTTGAGTGCAAGGACTGTTCGGCACAGACTGCAGGAATTTGGCCTAAAATCTAGAATTCCACGAAAAAAGCCACTTTTATCTCTCAAACAAAGGTTGAAAAGACTAAACTGGGCTAAAACCCATGTTACCTGGACAGAGGAACAATGGGACAGTGTTATTTGGAGTGATGAGACCAAGATCTCTCTGTTTGGTAGTGATGGCATAAAATATGTAAGGAGAAGAATCAGAAAAAAAAATTGCATCCTGATTGCATTACATGTACCATGAAACAGCCAGTGTTATGATCTGGGGTTGTATGACATCAAGAGGTGTGGGCAGAATTTGTGTGATTAATGGGAATATAAATGGTCAAAAATACATTAATGAAATATTTGAGCCCAAACTGAAGCCTTCCGCACATGATCTTTTCCAAGACAATAAAGCATTTATATGTCAACAGGATTCAGCTCCATGTCATGTTGCTGCTGTGTGCAAAAAGTGGTTTCAAGATAATCATATTCCACTGCTGGAATGGCCTGGGAATAGTCCAGACCTTAACCCAATTGAAAATCTATGGAGCCGACTAAAGAAACTTGTTAGTCAGAAGCGACCCAGCAATAAAATCCAATTAATAGAAGCAATCATTCAATCTTGGTTTCACATTATAACAGCTGTAGAACTAAAGGACTTGGTTCGCTCCACAGGAAGATGTTGTAAGGCCGTAATTCATGCTAATGGTTACCCAACTAAGTATTAACTGATATGGTGATAATTTTGGTATATCTCATTTTTTCTATAGTGATAATTTTTGTATATCTCGTTTTTTCTACATGTTTCACTTTTCTTCTTTAGAACTGCTATTCTAATAGCAAATCCTTCATAAAAGTTATTGCATTACATTCTTGATTAAATTATCTTTCCATTGATATATACTTTTATGGCACTACTCCAAAAACAAAGTGGTGTTATTAGCCATCAAACCTCAAATGTACACTTTTTCCAAAAGGTTTCCACAATTTGGGCCACTACTGTAGGTGTACCTGAAACCCCTGCTGTTCCTATTTCCTGACCTTGCTTATCCTGAAGGGCTGAGATTCATCATGAAAAATGACTGTACAACTCCATACTATGTAATATCAAATAGTAGATCATGACCTTATTGAAATTGTTTCATTTTAAACACACACATTGGTTGTGTTTTCAGTTCAAACTGTTTCAGTTTTTCCATGTTTTTCATGGTACAGAAAACTGTATTGAATCACACTTAAACTGTATTTTTCAAACCAAGTTCCAGTTCCATATCTATTTATTCTTTATTGCATTAAGTTATCTATTTCTGACTAGAACTAAAGGTTGGAAGGGAGCATTTGGGCTATCCTCCCCAGACCTCCAGCCTGGGAAATCAAGCTAAAGACAAAGATGAATGTCTCTCTAGAATCTGCTTGAACATGGAAAAAATATCTACCATCTTTCCAGTTAATTGTTTTGTGAGGAAGCTGGAATCTCCCTTTTTTTAATTTAGATCTATTATTTAGGTCTGCAATGATACAAAACAGGACTTGACCCTTGATGTGGCATCTTTTCACATATCTGAAGAGTGCTATCACATCTTTACAGGTGTTTTTTTTTCAAACTAAAGATACTTAGTTCCTTCTGAACATTTTTAACCCTCTAATGATATCTGTTCATCTTCTTGTAACCTGTTTTCAGTTTCTTTGTTGATGGAACTGTTTATAGGACTTTAAGTGAGGTTTGGGGAAGCAGGAAGAATAAAGTAGTTACTTTTCATCATTTAAAAAGTATATGTTGATGTATTGTAAAATTATCCTTGCCTTTCTTTTACTCCACTGACTTATATTCAGTTTGCAACCAACTATTATTGTACCTGTTATATTTATTGTAACATTAAGCTACTTCTCCAACCTATTAGTATAATTTTGCATTTTATTTGTTCTTGTTAGCTACACAAATTTTGCATCTGCAAATTTGCTAATTATTCCCTCCATCTCTGCATTAAAAATGTACAGAAGATTAGAGGGTCCAGGACTGATTCTTGTGCCATTCCACTTAATATCTCTCCCCAATTTGATCATGGAACATTAATAAGAACTCTTGGCATAATTTCACGCTATCTACTTACTTGTCATGTCACCCAAATTATACTTAACTCATTGCTAATTAAACTTGTCATGGAATACTCCAAGGAAATGCTGTTGACATATCTTAACTTCCACAAAATATCAATCATCTCAAAAAGATGTCCAATCTTTCTGATTATTAGGCACACAGTTCTTGTACTTTTTACAAAGGAGGAATATGTAAATCAACTTAAGCTTATGCATAAAATATCCCCCTATTTTAGCATTATCAGCAATAGGCCTATGATGTATTGTTTTTGAAAGCTGTGATTCCTCTATAGTGCAGCATCTTCCCCCCATTAGGACCAATTCATTTAAACCTTGGTAGAGACATTAGAGAAGCAGGAGCAGCAACAATGAAAAACGAACATGCATAAATGCAATTACAAATTAGTAAACTATGTTTAAACTGGAAGAAAGGGATTAATACAGAAGGATTATCATTCAGAGTAGCTGGGTTTCTCCTCCCCCTCCGAAAAATGGGTTTGGAGAAGGAGAGAAAAGGAAGGGGGGGGGAAGAATATAATATCAATAAACCAAGTTATCTCAACCATCTTTTGCAAGCGTGCTGCAATGTTACTATAGGGCAGATAGAGCTTACTTCCAAGTCATCATTCGTACATATTGAATAATTGCAGCTGATTTAAATCTTCCCTCCACCATGACCTCACTAAGTGGCTATATTATAAAAAATCTCTCCGCCCCATTTGAAAAAAAAATCCAAAAACAGTAATACTATTGCAAAGAGAATATTGGGGCAAGGAGCTTTAATCCTCCATATTAGCATGAAACCAAATAACTTCTGCATAGGGCAGGGTATTTTCTTCTTCAATGTCTGCAACAGGATTTGCTTTTTTTTTTTTTGCCCAGGACGGAGCCCACAGAGCATCTATTTTGGGAGAGGGGGGGGGGACAAGGCTGGCATCCTTCTACGCTGCTGCCTCAAGGAAATGAAAACCACCACACTTCCCTTAATAGGACGAGGAACCTCCCTGCCCTTGGAAGTCCTGCCCCATCTCCAACGGGTTGACGCGAGAGGAGACACTCGGCGAAAAGGGGGGGAAAAGGAAAAATGGAGAGGGTCAGCGATCGAGGTGCTCGGTTCACGCTATCTCGTTTCCAGAGGAAGTGACAGGCGAGGCTAGCCAATCAACAGGCTGCTTTTGCCGCGGCCGAGACTCGGAAGCCAACGAGGGCACGCGTAGGCAAAAAGGAGGCAGGCCAAGACAGACGCAGCAGGTTCAGAGGCACCTCCCTCTGCCTGGGCCGCGGGCCCGCACTCGCGACCGTCTCCCCAGGCTCAGGCGCTCGCCTCGGTCGCCCCTCTCCCCGCGGCTTTCTCTTCCGGAGGCTGAGAGGCCCAGCCGGCCACGCAAAGGGATCGCGGTGGATCGCGCTTCACGGGGCTTGGCCTTACCTGACGGGTCCCCTGACAGCGCGATCAGCAGCAATTCCTCTTATGGCTCAGCTTCACATTCAAACCTCGATGAGGCGGCGCGGCGGCGGCGGCGACGTGGTGACGGCACCACGCAAGTGCGGCGCCAGCTTTCCCCCACCCTCCCGCCGCTGCCAATCCACAAGCGACTCTTCCAAACCGGCAGCCAATCACGGGCGCGCTAGTTCTGAATCTAGAATCGACTAGAGCAGGGCTAGGCAACCTTGGCTCTTTTATGACTCGTGGACTTCAACTCCCAGAATTCCTGAGCCAGCATGGCTGGCTCAGGAATTCTGGGAGTTGAAGTCCACGAGTCATAAAAGAGCCGAGGTTGCCTAGCCCTGGCACTAGAGCCTTTCAGTGCAGGGACATCCCAGAAGGTCTTCCGGGGGTGGTGAAAACTATGAGGCTCTTTCGAGGTCCCAAGAAGGGACAGGAAACGCGCATTTCCTCGCTGGACGAGCCTTCGGAGTCCCGTGAACGTTGTGGGGTGTGTGTGTGAGTTACACGCTGGTCCTTAAATTGGCAACCACGCTTTAGCCTGACATATTTGGGAACCCAGTCCTATTGCCTGGCTTACGGCTCATTAGACCACGGTGAACGATGGGTATAAGCAGGGCACACTAACAGCGTGGTGTAAAAAGTCTTGTTTTTTTTTTCCTAGAAAAGTACTACCGGTACTTACCACGTTGTTTTCCTTCGCACTGGACTGGTTAATGGAAAATGAAAAGAAAAAAAAATAATCTTGCTTACAAAGTTTGTTAATAAAGGGTCCCTAGATGAAGGTTGTAATCGAGGAAAGCTCATTTAACTTCACACCATTTTGGAAACAGAGATACTTATCTAAAATTGGCTGCTTCTCCGGTTCCCATTGGCTGCTTCTCCGGTTCCCAAGCCTAAAGAATTATTGATTCATAATATTAGTCTTGTCGGGATTCAGATTTTATGGCTTTCATCCAGGGCAGGACTGCCTCCAAACAACTGTAAAACAATCTGTGGCTGTGTTTGGTACCGTCTGCAGCTTCAGGGTCTTTTCCAAAGGATGCCCCATAATGCATGTTGCTAGTATAGTCCAAGGGGTTATGAAGTCACCATACCGAAGTAAAAAAAAGATGCTTTAGGAAAGTTGTAAATGGGTCACCATCAGCCAAAGCTGGGCAAAACCCTACTTAGCTCTAACTCTTACTTGCTGTTTAAGCAGGACTAGCTCCAAAACATGATCCATCTCCTTTGGGAGGTCATGGCCCTACAACTCTTAACCAAATAAAAAAGATCCAGATAATATGCTTCCCCTAGGATTCTCGGGAGCTGATTCTCTATCACTTTCTCAATATCTCCTTAAAAAGGAAAGGTTGGATATGGGGTGAAAATTATCAAACATAGCTGGTGGTTGTCTATGAAGAATCTCAACCGTCCAGATCATGGTTGTCCCAAAGTTGCTTTTCCAAAAGGCAACTGGATTTTTGAAAAAAATTCACTTGTAATCCAAGAAGCTTCTTCAGTCCAGAACTTGATGCTGGTGATTCTGATTTCGTATTTTTGGTGAATCTGGCAACTCTGGTTTAATTAGTCAATTAAATAAAGCAAAACTAATTGCTGACACAGTCACAGAAGAATTACAAAATCACTATTGCCATGATAATACAAACTACTGAGTTGTACTAACCAGTGTGTATCTCGTAGGTCTGATGAAGAAATAGGATTCCAAACTGCAGGTTCTTATCAGCATGATCATCAGCAATTTTTGCACTTCCATAGATTATAAGAGTGCTCTTCTAGTATACTGTGCTGCATAAAAAAATTGTGTAATGTTTTGAATTTTCAATAATTCTGCATAAATATAATCTAAAGTGTGATTTGTTTTTCATACAAGTCCTAAAACTAGATAAAGAGAACTCAATGAATCAAAAACATTATACTTATTCCTTTATTTATTGAGGGAAATGATCCAAAACTACATATTTGTGTATGGCAAATGTGAACCTTTGCTTTCAGTAATTGGTGTGCCCCTCACATCCCGGCAGCAATATAAGTAGACCTTGCATACTGTTAGGTGCAAGGAACCAGAGTGACATTGTGAGCTGATCAGATTTGCTTTTTTATTGTTTCTTTCCTATTTACAGGAATCTCACCAGACTGATTGCATTGTCAGCTAAGGATTTCAGGGATTCTGGGAGAAGTCAGGTTTCGGATTGTTTTCTGCTGTGAAATATTTCTAAGCTAGCCAGTCTCTTCATATTCCACCGCCCCCCAACTCTAGATGGAGATTCTACTACACTTATTGACAGTAATTGGGACCAAAAACTCTATTGCTAAGTGATGCCATTGTAAAAAGCAATGTGACATGACTATGCCAATTTACAATGGCAGTTCCAGCAGTCCCAGTTAGCATCATTATGAAAATCCAGGGTGATTGCAATGTTACATGGTCACCATTTGCAACTTCCAGCCAATTGTCTTTGCTTGTAGGAAATCATCAGTCAAGGTTGCAAATGATAATCACATGATTATGGGATACTGCAATATCATATTTGCAAGCCAGTTGCCAAACAACCAAATTGCCATGGGGAACCATGACAACTGCAACTATGAGGACCAATCATAAGTCTCTCTCCTTTAGCACTATTATAACTTTGCCCAGTAACAGATCAAGTGGTCTTTAAATGAGGACTACCTGTAACTGCAACTAAATCTTTCCAATGACTTTTGATAAGTCTTGCACATCAGTTTAGAGAAGTTTTAGCCCATCCCTCCTTGCAGAACAGTTTCAAGTCAGGAATATTGTGTGGAGAACAGGTCACGTTTTGGGTCATAGACATTTTCCTCTTATTGACTGGTCAGAAACATATGTCCATTCAAGGAAGTTCTGAATACTGAATGTAAAATTTTGCAGCCTTTAGCAGTATTTTCTGACAAGGTGACAAAAAATAGTAGAAACAAGTTTTTAATCACAAGGTCAAAAAAAAGTATGTTTGATGTTAAACTTTATTTACCACCTGATTAAAGCATGGAATACAACATTCTTCATAATATTTTATATAAAAACTTTACATAACTTTTGTATTACAGTATATAATTATGCTATTCTCTCAAAAATGTATACATCCATCGGGCAAGGAATGCTTTTCATTAACTTAATGATATTAAATGTACTTCATAATAGAAGGTCTCTTAAGAAAAAAAGCTTATAACTAATTTTAAGCATTATATAGATAAAACATACATTTTGCACAAAGTATATTTTATTTAAAGTTGCAAAGAGATATTCTAGACAAAAATATCAAGACATTTAAAGAATTGCACCTCTCACAAATCAAAATATTCTGTTGCTTTGCTTCAAGCCAAGAATCACACCACACCATCTCTGATTGAACATATTTATTAATAGGGACAAATTTCACTGGCAATTTATACTGGCTTATATTAACTTCAGTGGAAGTATAACAGTGGTGAATTATTCTTTAAAAATGCAATGCACCAAGCATTTAAGCAAATTTTTATTCAGTGTTGTTTGTTTTTTAAAAGGGCCCTTATGTGCAAATTTGCAGGTTTCAAATAATTGGGTTTTCAGCCACATTCTCAATTTATAATAGGGGAATGGAAAATTTTGTATAGGACTTTATATTTAAGAATATACATAATACTACCCCTTCCTAAACTCTTAAGTGATATAAATATTTTATGCTTGCTCCACTGATAACCCAGCAATCACTCTGGAAGTCACTTTAATGCTGTTGTTGTTGTTGCTACTGCTGGGCTTCTTTCTAGTCCATTTACTGTAAAATATTTCCTCCAAGTATTTCAAGTATTAGATTACATACAACTCTGTTTAATTGTTTTGCACAGTATTTTCAACGTTTGCAGCGTGACTTCACCAGAACTATTTCAGAATATAAGAGTACACATAAGACCAAGTGTTGAATGACCAAGTGAGGCAAGGGTCAACATACCTCCTTTTTTACTACTATTTCTGTATTCCTGTTCTTCTTTAGCTGAAATGATAGAGTAATACTTTGTCTGCTATTAGCTGTGGCCAGAATTAATGGTAATCAAAGCTACTATTTTATATTAGTGTTGCAAACCTGATTTGGTAGAATCAGCGTTGCAAACTTGCTTCAGAAGGAATCTGTTTCATGTTTATCACAACTGCTGCTACTTGAGAGCATAAAATTAAAGCAAAGTTAATGCTGGCAAAAGAAGGGGAGAGAGAGAAGAGGCAACTACAACCTGACATGCAAGTCTAAGGCTTACTACAGTTGCTAAGAAAGAGATCAACAACAACTGCCTGTACACTGGAATTGTGTGTCACAGAGACAGTTCATTTTGCACTGGATTCATGATATAGAATTCTATTATGCGGCCAGCTCAAACGAAATTTCATGAGTGTTTAAAGAAGTGATACAAGAAACATTGGATTTACCCTGCAGAACCTGTTCAATGATCTGATCTCCAATCAATTACCACAGAAACTTTTAAGGAGTATTCCTAACATTATTACGATTGTCCATGGAGGTTGGTATTGCCAAAACAAAGCAGTATTGATGCCCACAGTCATTATAAAAACACATTCAAATAATACATGTACCATTATTACCGTTCTTCACAATCTTCAGGAATATCACAAAGAAAGGCTATTATGGAACATCTTTAAACACATACAAACACGCACACACATACTCAAGTGCTACCCTTCATGATAATTACATGGTTATTAGATTCCCACCTATATGTTTTTAATTAAAGTCTTAGCCATTTGAAAATGCAACTGTTAGCTGCTAAATAAAGCTCTCCTATGAAAATGAATAATTTAACACTACTGCCTAGGCTCTAAGTTTTATGATCAGACTATTCTGTCTATAAGTAAAGATCACACAAAAGAAGCTTCTTCACAGTGCTTTTACATTGCAAAACTTTGGAAGATAACTATTTCAAACCCTATGCATATTGCACTTTTTATTCAGGTTCTGAACATTAATTGCAGTGTTGCCATGCTTCTTTAATGAAGTCAAAGAGGTGCACATCTCAACAGAAAACATTTAACAGAGAGAGAGAGAGAGAGAGATGAAGACCATGCTATATTTGCAGAACATATTGACACCAGAATTATAGCAATGGGGGGAAAAGCAGTCCAATTAAAGAATTCTGGTCAGTTCATGGATTAAAATAACATGATATAAAAATAAATAACTTTTTTCCGCACACAGTGAAATCCCTTTTTTCACTGCAAACATAAATAACTAAATAAGTAAGCTAATATTTTGTCAGAATCCTTTCTAGTGAACTGTTTATATGTTTTCCAACATATTTCACAGAAAACAATATTTTTCACTTGCTATGTACAAAAAAGTCTTTGGTAGAGAAATTAAATGTCAGAAACTTTTTATATCTACGAATTGCCCCCCCAAAAAAGAAGGTAAAACTTACACTGCTTTATTACTGAATTACTTTGAGACAGCGCACTAGTATTTTTTAAAAAATATCCTGCCATAGTTCATCCCTAATTGCAACAATGATAACAGGTTAATAGCGAGACTCCATTTACAGAGCAAGAAGTTTCACTTTTTTCATCACACGTGTCACCTTGGATGGAACCTTTTCATGACTTTTCCTTAGGGCTGCAGTCATCCACCTATCATGTCTCCTTGCTCCCCACTTCACTAGCACCTTACAGTTCATGCTTGCCAATAAGAAAAAGTATGTTTAATACTTTTGCACTTCTAATACATTTGGACAGAAATCATCTCCTTCCTGCCCTCTTATAGAAACCATTACATTATTACAACTATACAGAATTTGCCTGTCATATCTTACAAAACTATTTCTTATTGGGCCAAGAATAGCAAAACTTAGTCTTATCATAATTATAATACTAAAATCCCTCCTTGGACCCAAATTCAGAAGAGCCAATAGTACTGAACTGTGACTTTGCTTCCTATTGGCCCCAGAAAGCAGGCTTCTTTCACAAGTACATGTGCACTTATATTAATAAATCAAGTGGTTCCAATAGGAACCAGACTCCCCTGTCTTATACAACTTATAATAATAAAGCATTACCCAAGCCATTAAAACAACTGTAACTCACAGTTCGGCAGCAAAAATAGAAATATCTGAAAACACATTAAAGATTGACAGTTTCTACCCAAATGTTAATCTATACATTACTCCAAAAGGGAAATACGAGTATAAATTTTGATTTATTCAATGTGCACTTCAAAATTAATCAAAGAATTTGAGTTTGTCATTTGCTTAATATTTAATAATAATTAGATATTAAGGAGCATTTTTCAAAGCTTTCAAACTTCTTAAACATTCAAGTCATGAGAGATGCAATAATTGAATTAAAAGGCAGTGTGAATTAGTTTTCTCCTACAGTTTCTGGGAAGAGTGTTTCCTTCATAATACATTTTATAGTTTGCTTTATTGATAGTAACCCAGTAACAAGGGAATTTTCATATGATGAAAAAATATCAGCCCTAGAGAAGATACTGTGCTGCTCTGAAAATGATGTACCACTTACATTCTGCAAGGTACAGCAGAATTAGCAATAAGGGAGATGGAGGTAAAAGACTGCTTTGGATTTTAACTGGGTGACTACATATATTACTGCCTAGTCACCATCTTGCTACAGGTATACACAATAGACAGCACCAAATCATTCAAATCTGTATTGAAAGAAGAGAGCACCAAGTCGTTTTGTATGCATTCTTGGTGGAGAAACGCTCCAGCCAATTTTCAAATGAATTTTCATCTTCTCAAATATTTATTAATACATTTGCTAGCATCACAAACTTTATATAAAGGGTTTCCATTCATTATTTCCAACAGCTTATGAGCAAACAGCTGGAAGGTATTAAGAGGGAACTACTGCAAAATCGATTTGAGCAGACAAGCTGAATGGTAAGAATAACTTGACATTTACTGCAATAAACTGTCAAATGTGAACAGCTATTCCTATAGGACAGCCAGAATAATAGTAGTAATGAAAGAGCCTTCAGAAATAACAGATTGATCAATATAACCCTGCTGTTCACATTTTGTAGTTTCTTCTTCTTTGGAGACCTATCAATTTTTCTTTGCTTTGTTTATGCTTCATTCAGTGAACTGAGCATTTTTCAAGCTTTGGTAAACAGCAGTCATAGAACTACCATGCAAGGGATTGAGTTCCTGCTGTTCGCAAGTGTTCTTCAGGAATCCAGACTCTGAACGCTACCCCTATGCGCAGGAAAAACTTCCTCAGCACAGCTCGGAGTTCTGGGATCAGATCAAACTGCATTATTTCACATAAGTAGGGGTAATATGTTGATGCGTGTGCTTTAAACTTGGGAGGAAAGAAGAGGAGAGAAAAAGTAAGAAATTATATTAGTCAGTTCCTCCAAACAGCATAGTTCAATTGAAGGCACAATTCCCACGATAAGGGAATGGCACTGCAATATCCATGTTTAAAAAATATGCTCCTGTTAATCCTACTCCACATCTTCAATTGGTCTTGACCAAAATATTTCACTAGCAATTTTGCAAAAAATTTATCAATTGCAACCTACTTCTCATTATACGTCACCTTGCCACTAGAATGCTCTTGCGTTAATTATTTCTTTACCATTCTGTCACTGTCAAAGATTATACCTCACAATGAACATAAATTGTCCCCAGTCAGGTAGGGAGCTGAGTCCTGCCCATCCTATATGCCTTGCTCCTCACACAATCTACAGTAGAAGGGAGCTACAGCAGCCTGTAAAAGTTCCATGTTTTTTTTTCTGAAATTGAAGTAGACTTCTTACCTTTTCATCACTGACTTTTAGTGTTTTTGTTAAAAGTAGCAACAAGAGATTGGTCCAGGCCTCTCGATGGCTTTCAGAATTCACAGTGATAAAATAGGCCAAAGCTTCACTGCACACACTAGAGAAAAGAACATGTGACTGTTCAGAACCATAGAAAAGAAAACAGCAAGCAATTCACTGAGCTAGGTTTTGCTAGTTCTGCTCAAATCAAAAGAGATTTTCAGGTGCATATGTGAAAAAGGAAGAACAGAAAGTGACAGGATATCAAAGATTTTTAATCTTTAAAAATCTGAATTATGAAATTCAGGGGTATTAATATTTTTTCAAACTTGCATTTAATAAAATTTCCTTTCATTTCTAAAATAATTTAAATAACCTCAATTAATTTATGAACAAGTCTTTTTCCATTTCTGTTTTCACCACAGGCAGTGGAACGTATGAGTGCAATTGGAATTGGATTTCCAAAATTGTTATGGTCATAAGTTGAGATACTCATATGACAGGACCCGATTTAATGACAATTTTGCAATGGTTGTTAAATGAATCATTGTGGTCATTAAGTAAATCCATGGTAGTTAAGTGAAGGCTGTTTAAGTGTGAGCCCATTCTTCAGAATGGCAAAATTGGCAAAAAACATAGCAAATTGTAGTCATATGAACACAGGATGCAGCAAAGGGTCATAAAAATGAACCAATTGCCAAGCAACCAAAATGTGGTCATGTGACGGCAGGGTGCATGTGTGTGGCACAATATTTTACAATGGTGAACATTACTTTATGGGCTATAAAGCACCTGTTCTGGGCCCATCATAATTTTGAATGATCATAAGTGCCCAGTTGCAAGTCAAGGATTATCTCTAAACTATTAGTAAACCAGTGGAAAGCAGATGTTATCAAGAAATACATAGATATTGAGGATAATGATTATCTACTTAACAAAAGTTGGTCTGTCAATATAAAAATAAAAATAAAATCAGAAGGTCATGTTTGCCATTGATTTACATATATGCATTTGAAAGAAAGATTTAAGTTAGATAAAAAGAATCATGGGTTTAATTTTGTTAAACGTGAACTGGAAACCTACTTTGCGGTAACGATGAACATATTATTGCTAAAGTTTATAAAATGTTATTGAATTTAAATCTGGAAAATGAACAAGTAAAACATTGTATGATTCAGTGGGCAAGGAATTTTGGGTACAATATAATGCTCGAACAATTGGAAAATATGTTGGAATAAAGGATTAAAATGTACGTTAAATTATAATTTAAAAGAAAATTTTTACAAGACGATGTACCGTTGGTATTTAACACCAGACAAGTTATCAAAAATGTATAAATGTATTTCAAATGAATGTTGGAAATGCAAAGGTAAAGAAGGGACTTTTTGCCATTTCTGGTGGACGTGTGATAAAGCAAGAAAATATTGAAGTAGGATTCAAATGTTAATACAGAAAATTCTTAAAGTGAATATAGAAAGAAAACCAGAGCCTTTCCTCTTGGGGCTAATGGACAAAGACCTGGAAAAAATAATATGGAACTTTGATGTTATATATGTTGACAGCAGCAAGATTACTCTACGTTCAGAAATGGAGGACTACATTCATTCCCACAACGGAGGAATGGAAAGCTGATGGAGCTAGAAGAGATGGCTAAACTGACTGTACTGATTAAAGAAAAGAACATGAACATTTTTACTGCCACATGGAAACCGCTTCTAGACTTTGTGCATGGGGTTGAAAAAAATTAATTTTGATTTTGCGTTTTACCAATTAGATAGACTTGATGTTATCGAAATGGCTAGCTTATATTATTTTGTAAAAGTAAAAAGTTGAGGTTTGAAGTTGATATTTTACTTTGCTGCACTAAAGGAAGTTGGAAGTCAATCTCTTCCCTACCTCACTTCTCTATTCTCTTTTCCCTTCCCCTTCTTTTCCGCCTTTTAGTTTTGTATTTTCATTGTATCGTATATTATAAACTAATAAAACTTTACATAGAGAGAAAAAGTAAAGTACGTAATAAAAAGGACTAGACAAAATGCTCAGAACATTCCAACTCAGACATAGTAACAATTTGTCAGAATAGCACTTTTCAGGATTAGGAGATTTTATGGTAGTTCTAATGAATATTTAAAGTTTCTAAAAAAAAACATATATCAGATTGTTTTCACATAAAAAAAACTCCAGTTGCTCTTAATGAAGGATCGAATCTGAACAAGTTTTCCTCTGAATGCTTTGTTTAAGCTCCCCAATTTAAAATGATTCAACAGAAAAATTCTATATGGTCCCTGAAATCCTGCAGAAATTGTCATCTCAATATTACTTTGAAATCTAGAAACAAAGCTTACTTCAGGAGCCTCTCTTGTATAGCTTCCCAGGAATCTCTGCGGTTTTCATCAACATACATTCGGAAGAGAATTCTTAGACAACAAGCCAAACTGCTGGTCTCTTGTTTTAAAAGGTTGGGCTTTGACTTACCCTTGAATCCTGAAAAGTAATGACATACTGCTTAATATCCTTAAAACTGTAACTTGAAATAATCTGTACATCTGAACATTAAATAAGATCATCTCTCATGTATGTTACATTATATGATAATATTATACATTAATAAATCCATGCCAGTAGTGACTTTGGATTGCAGTTTAAACCAGTATAATAGTTACAATAATTTTCTAAAATCTTCCACCATATTTTACGTTTACCTGCCCTCCATAGGACGGTCCTTTGTTCATAATTTGAGTTGAAAGCTTTTGAAAATGAATGGGACTCTTGCAGACAATCCAGTAACTTGAACAGATGTTGGGAAGACATGAATTTGTACATTCCCTGGTCTTCAGTGTCAATGTGTATATCTGTATCTAGTGTGTCCCTCTAAAGAGGAAATTCAGGGATAGGAAATATTAGTTAAGGACACAGGTTACAAAGGTTTAAACTTTAAAGAGCATTGCATAATTTCCAGAAAAGCTTCAATAGAGCAGACCCTAGTTTTGATCTATATATTTGAATAGATTGATATTTTGATCACTGAATCCCACATCTGCACAATGAGAGCAGAGAATGCTCTGTAAATCAAAGAAGCAGATGTCTTACCTGAGCAGCAGCCATGTGTTCAGCATCTTCTTTCTTACTTGTTGCTGGGTAAAATACTATATTGTCAATTGTCTGAATCAATTCCAGCTGGACCACACATTTTATGAGGAGGCTGGCAAAGAGTTTCTGGTCTAAAATAATACATCATATTTAGATTTTACTCTAAAAAGAACATAATTTTCATACTTCAAAGCCTCAATATTTTTAACAACATTTCTAAGTTAATGCACACAATTCATTTGTTTTTAGAGATTCAGGCATATATGATTTTCTTCTACTACTGTGTTGTTAAATGAAAATGATTATTATCTCTAAATAGTTTCCATGCCATTTTCTTAATATATCTTAAAAATAAACCCATGATAGAATTATATCACCTGTACATGTAAAAAACTAAACTTGGTTATTACTATATGGCCTTTTAAACTTAGGGATTAAATTAACCAATCAAATGGCTGAAAGAATCAACCAGCATAATTTGATTTTGAAAAACTGTTTTAAATTTTTTTTCAGCCAAGATGATGTAGAGAATACCTTGTATTATTTATTTCATTACTGAATGAAACAATCTTTATACTACACCAATCAAATAACCTTGGACAGTTAACACTAAAGCATAAAATAATCCAAAGTAAAACTCTGAGCCTTCAAACCAACACAATGTAGCTAAAATCATGAGAGACCATGATCTCAGATCAAACATTTACTTTAAAAGAAGAATTTTCAGAGGCTTATCTTATTTCTCTAAACAGCATGTTCCAAGATATGAGGTTAGCCACAGAGAAGCCCTACATATTGCACTGACAGGACCTTAAGCAAGTGCTTCCTCAAAGCACTTACAGGGCAGGCAGAGTCATAGCAAATAAAATAATTTGTGGTAAATTGCCATAATTGTTTCTCCGACCCTTTATACTATAAAATCAAATATGAGACTAAGGAAGCAACAACAATACCAAAAATTGGATGTAGTTGTTGCTGCAAACATAGTTGCACTTCTTAATTTGCACTGAAGACTTATTTCCCAAAGGACTGGAATGAAAATGTATGCAAACTTACTTGAATAAGGGCCTCCTTTCCAGCTGTCATCTGTGGGATTTGAAAACTGGCTCTGTCCTCTTTCTGAAGCATTTTTGCTACTTAAAGACTGGCGATCCAGGTCCACCTCCTAATAAAAAATATACTGTGTTAATTTCTTTTACATCTTAGTCACAAATTTCAGTTTCAAAACAGTTTATATTCTTCAGACATTTCACAATAAAATTATACTATAGCTGCTCCTTGGCATTTTCCCCTGGTTTATGTGATTAATATCCTGAAATACAGATTCTTAGAAACATAAAAATCAATAGTCTTGTAATTTTTATTTCCATGTTAAATGTCAATAAACTTGAAGCTGTCTCGTGTATTTTTACTAGGTAAAAAACTGAAGCACGTACCAGGTGTTTTTCAGATGAATCATCTTCCATTCCTGCTGGCCTCCATGTCAGCAAACTTTAGGAAAGAAATGCTTAAATCAGATATACTGCTGGATCTAAAAACTGGCATAATCTACATTAATGATATATTGTACACTCACACATGAGGAATGGTAGTTTTGAAGATCTCTAGCATACAATTGCAGGTTTGGTCCCATACTTCAGGACTGAATTTTTGGCCATTTAATATTACCAGACTTTCTAAGCAGTTCGTACCTGATCGAGCCAACTGTTCATTGTCTATAGAAAAATTAAATCACAGATGAAAGCAAGAACATTTATGATGATAACATCAGAGACTTCTATAACTTGAGTTGATAACTAGTTGTCCTGTGAGATAGTTCCTAGTATAAATGATAAGCCTACTGCAAAACTGAAAATAAGTTGATAGTGAGAGATTGACAGCGCTATCTTTCCCCTCCAAACAGTTCCCAACCATTTGATTACCCACTGTTCTTCATATAGTTATACTAATACAGAATCGTGGTGATTACTAATTATTGAGTTCCCTGAAAAACAGAATCCAAAGTTCATTTTAAAACTAAAAAAAGCTATACTTACTTTCCATTGAAATTAATGGAACAAACTACTCAGAGACTTCAATGATTTCAAAGATACTTTTTTAAAGAACCCAAACAAGAACCAAGCTTGGTTGCATAAATCCATTCCACACACACACCTGTACCCCAAAACGATAAATATAAAAGAAGAAAACCATGGCTAATGCTAGAAATAAGATGTTTCAAGGAACAAAAGGAAGAAAACCTGTCCTATTCCAAATCTGATAATAGCTTTACAGGAAGCTGCTATGATCTTTGCACCAAAATATGTTTGCACGCCAGCAATGCTGTTATATATAAAATCTAAACCAAAAGATGCATGTATTTCTTGGTGTGAGACTAGGAATGTTAATAGCCCATTGTCTCATATTGAACATACCAAAAGAGGCAAAAAAATTGCTCACAATAATTTTTTTTTCCTTAAAGGAAATGTAGTAATACTGAAAAGGCCATTGCTTTTTTCTTTTCATTGTACAAAAGAGGTTTATTCTTTTTAAAATCTGCAAAGCTTGTTATCTGAAGCTGGCTTTAAATTATATATAAAGTGCTTATGAGTTCATTTTTCAAAAAAGAATTTAATTCTGCAGCTTGATTGCAAACAAAAAAAAGGTTGATGTTACCCAGCCATTATATAACATTTGTAAAAATTATTTAAAAGAACAAGTGCAATATGTAACAAATGGCATAGCATTTAAAACCATCTCCCAGATTACTGAAAGAACAATGCTATGCAAAAAGAATTTTTTAAAGAAGCAATAAGGAAGAGATACTGTTATCAATACAATACCACAAAAGCAGCATTAGCAAAACAGAAAACTTATACTATTCTTTTTCACTGTCATTTTTTTTTTCAAAAAATAAGATTTTTTTCCAGACCCATCCTTTTTAGAAATGCATGGAAGTATTGAGGGAAAAAGAGGAAGATTAATTCACACACACTGCTCCAAAAATATTCATTCAGAATAAAGTGACACATATGTAAATAAGCTACCTTGTTTTACACACCAGTGTAACTGTGTAAATATGTCAGCAAGAAGAATTTCATTCAGAGCTTCATAGAACTGGGTAAATACATCACAGATTGCATAAAGTGCATGATTACAGGTAGTAGTCATCCATTCAGACTTCTATGGAGAGAAGAATCAAGGAAGGGTTTTGATTATGTAATAATCACTTTAACAAAAATATTGAGTTCACTCTTGTTTACAGATTCACCTATTCTTATATCAACACTGCAAAATTCTAAGGTCTTATTCTTTTTTAAAAAAATAGCAAAGGGAACACCAGGAACTGTTATATATTGCCAGGTAAATGATAAATGGAGGGCCAACTGAAAAACTGAGTGCCTGATATTCCTTTTCAACATCACAAAGATTCAAGAACTAAAGAGTGAAAACCATCACTAGATCCTTTCACATACAATGTCAAACTAAGTGTTGGGTATTCATTCATTCTGAGGAAACAGCACAACATAAAGCACTATGTTTATTAGATGACTCCTTTACAAGAAAGAGGGACTCTGAACAATGAAAAAGATTGGAAATGTTGGGAATTCGATTGGCTGGCCAGATTGGGGAAACTAGGCCGGCCCTTGTCAGTGTATCTGGAGTCAGTTCTATTATTAGGCAAAATGGTTTAGATGGGAATGCAGTGGGGCTTTGTCTGGGGAAGGGAGGGTCAATTTTGGTCTGATGGGATTAGGCAAAGAGATGAACTGGATTTGATCTTGGTTCTATCTAAAAGATAGAGATGTAGGGGAGTTAGTCTCCATTTTGTCTGTTAGATTTATTCATTAAAAAAGCTTTATAACTTAGTTTATTCCAACCAGTTGCCTTCCAGACATTTTGGAATACAACTCTCGTAATTCTGAATTTTGGAACTGGGGTAACTGGGGATTGTGATAATTAAACTTTAACATACAAGGAAAATACTAGATTGAAAGTTTTAATTTTAAAGCTTTTCTTTTCTCAAACCACCAGAAATGTATTTGGCTGTTATTCTTGTTTTATATAACTTTTTAAAGCATTCTAAACCTAATTAGATAATATAACATTGCTTTCAATACCTCTGTTTGCAGCTCTGGAAGCTTCATGTTGTCAAATATTCTAAATACAATTCGAAATAGATCTTGCCACCAGTGTTTTTCAAAGGTTTGGCCATAGCTCTTCATGATTTCAAACATGACTGTTAGTCCCCTACAATGTGAGAAAACCAGCCATCAGAAATGGTTAAAAACATTAGCAAAAAAAGAAAAAGTAACATAATGTAATTTTCTCTCAATACCCTGCATATCTAAACCTTAAAATGTTTTAAAAATATGTTTTACTAGCAATTATAATCACATCACTTTATTACCTTGTCCGCACATCTAGCTTGCATCGATTGATGATACAAGAAAGCTCGAACAAAATAGGGAACCATCCTCTAACCCAAACCCTGTCTCCAGGTGCTACATTCATGTCATCACTTGTATATTCTCTCAAAACCTGTGAACAGATGAGAGCTGGTAAATTAGTACAAATATGGTATCATTTAATCAGATCTTGCTGCAAAATTGATAAATGAAGGTAAATAAAAGCAGAAAATGTTTTAAACATGTTTTAAACACATGTAAGTCTACACTTTAGAAGAAATTCACATGTTTCCTGGTAACACAAAATTTAAACTGAAACAGGTTTCAGTTTAACATGTTTATTTATTTATAAATATATTTATTTATAAACATATTTGAAATTAAGTAGGATAGGAGATTTAAGCCTTCTTAAATTATATTTGAATATATATTAATCATTCACTAAAAGAATCAGGATATTTATATTCTCCAGACAGAATTGTACATAAGTTTAAAGTCAATAATGGCGAGTTTCAGTTTTAAAAGGAAAAACCAGTTAAGTGCTGGTCTAATATGGAAATTTCTAAAAGCTCTCTTGAAATATTAATTTGGGGTTTAAAAATCCAGGGAAACACAAATTAAAAGAAATACCTGTGGTCTTTCAGAAACATATTTTGCACAGTAACGAATAAGTCTAATTGCTTCCATACTGGTATCCGGAAAGGCAGCGTTGCAGGCAAACTCTGATAAACATTTTACAGCATCCTGGAATGAATCTATGGCTGCAGGAAAATGCTGTTGAAAGATAGTAGCTGTAGAAGAAAATAAAAAGAAAAACAAGCCACCATTAAAAAAAATTACATTACTATTGGATATCTTGGGTAGCTGATACCCAAGGAAACCATGTGAATTAGAAGGAAACATTTGATCTTTGATATAATAATAAAAAGTCAAATAATTGCAATACTTAAAGCTGACCAGCTATACCAAGCCTGCCTAACTTACAACTTATAGTTGTAATCAATTATATTTACATGGCCCAGTAAGTAAACAGGTATGCTAGAGGTCACAACTCAGTGACCTCTAGTAATACATTAGTTTTACTGCAAATGTAATCATACTTTTGTCAGTGAATTTTCTTGTAGAGTAATCTGAACGGTCTGAAGGAACTAGCACCCAGCCCACACTCGTTTTTATATTGTAAAGAGAAATGAGAAATACATGCGTAGCATAAGCAAGAAAACAGAATATTTCAAATTTTATTATTTCTACTACATAAAGATGGTCATTATTGATTTCTTTTGGGATATTAGTTTTCATAACACTTACTAACTATATGTGCTGTTGTCTGGAATGCCAACTCCACAATATTCCCATCATGATCAGATGCTGCTTGATGAAATACTGCAAAGATATTTTTCCACCCTGAGCGAATATTAGCAGCTTGAGAGTTCACCATCTGAGCAATACAACGTATTACCATGTCCCGAATAGTTGGGGATCTAAAGGGAAAATATGGCTATTAGAGAACTTTTTCTGCACAGTATTTATAAATACTAAATAAGCAGAAGAAACCATTTACGTTTCAAGACACATAACAGACCTGTTTTTCTTCATGATATGCTCAAAAGGCCTCAAAAAGTCTTTCTGAAATCGGAAATTGGCTAACTCCCCCTTTTCAAGAAACTTCATTGACAGTTGCCTCAAAGAATCAACTGCAAAAATTGCCACATCTTCATTGGGATTGCAGCCAACCTATAAATGAGAAAAATAGGAATTCCCTTAAAAAATAATAATCCCAGATAAACCAGACTACTGAAATCCAATGCTTCCATCTGTTGTAACTGTCTTTGACTTTAGGCAACAGACATAATCACAATAAGTTCAGAGTTGGAGTTCTCCAAAAAGGATTATCCTAATCTTAAACTTGTATCTTTTCAGGAAATTCTGTTCACTTATGATTTACTCTATTCTAATCAGGTACAAGCATATGAAACCTAAGTAATTCGAGCCTAAGTAATCTTAAAAATATTAGTGTCTTAAGGCAAATACACATAGAATAAATAAACAAATAAATCTACACATAGAAAATAGGCCAAAATCATCAAGGAACAAAAAAATTATTTAAACCTGTAACTGTAATTATGGAAATATTTGTATGTCATGTATATTATTACATGCTATAAAAGTGAATTTTCCATACACTTAAAAGCTTTTAGCACATTAAACTCTTTTGTTGCTCTACTTGAAGAGCAAACATCTTCATAACAATTATTCATCACCCTATGAAACCCAAAATTATGAATTACATTATTAGGGTTATTTCAGAAAACAAATGCATTTTATTTAAATACATTTTATATACACTTTCCTGTTTTAAAAATCTCAAGAAAGTTTAGAATAAAATTACAGGCAATAGATATTGGATATTTATACAAATAATGTGTAATTTTTCCTATCTACTATATACAGTCCCCAGGATGAGAGACCCGAGTCCTTGCAAATGGTACCAAATCGACATTTTCTGTCATAATCCATGTATAAGTAATACAGAGTACACTATGATGATTCCATGTCAAGATTTTATAATGTAAGTCAGTATTCCATCTGGTATAAAACTTGCCACTAGAACTTTATAAGTCTTAAATCAAAACAACTACATGGAAGTTTTTAAGAAGAAACTGGACAGCCATTTGTCCGAAATGGTATAGGGTTTCCTGCCTAAGCAGGGGGTTGGACTAGATGACCTCCAAGGTCCCTTCCAACTTTATTATTATTATTATTATTATTATTATTATTATTATTATTATTATTATTATTATTATTATTATTATTATTATTATTATTATTATTATTATTTCTAAATTGAATCAAAGAAGTTTTGCAGTGTTTAAAATTTAAAATACCTTATTAAAATGATCTCCAATTACATGCCATATCCTGGACCACTGCAGTCTAATTCTATTCATGTTATAATAGGAGATTTCAACTATTTTCTGCAAGCTGAACATCCGGGGATGGTGAGGGGAAGCCAGTTCATCCATGGAAACAGCACACAACCATCGAACAAAATCAACTAAAAGTTTAAGAAATAAGACCTGTTAAATATAATAAGTCTGATACAGTTATTTTTCATTTCAGGAGATATTTTTCAACATACCTATTGCATTTCCATCTAATCTAGTTGAACCAGTGAATATCCTATGAAAAGCAGAGAAGCAGTATTAATCCTCAACATACAGAATATTAAGGCGTGATCATGCTACAATACTGTATTTGATTTTGAAGAAACAAAATTTCTATATAGTACAGGTAGTCCTCGACTTATGACCACAATTAAGCTCAAAATTTCTGTTGCTAAGCAAGACAGTTATTCAGTGAGTTTTACTCCAATTTACAATCTTTCTTGCCACAGTCTTGTGAAAAATGGTAATATGTTGCCTTTTTCAATGCCATTGTTAACTTTGAATGTTCACTAAACAAACTTTTTAAGTTGAGAACTACCTATTTTCAGATTGCAGGACAACTATAACTTTAAAGTATTATATGGCATTTTGTGCTGGAGAAGGAAAAGACCCAACAACAACCCATGGAATTTTTTCCAATGTTAATTCTCATTTTTTGACTGAAATCTAACCAAATTGTGATATAATTGATTTATTTATTTAAAAGTATTTAAATTAGTATATGAATCCCAAAATGAATGTTACATCCTACTGAAATAATTTATCATACTTCATACAGAAACAATACTATACCTGTCCACTGCTACCACCACACTTTGAGAACTGGTTTCTCCTACAGATTCCTGAATGCTGGCTATTTGTCTTCTATCAACACTTCCACCAACAAAATTACCTTATTAGGAAAAGACCAAAATTAAGTTGTTATATATAAAAGATAAGTCACTATTAGGATCCATCATAAGGGCTATTTCACTGTGATTCAATAACATATAGATAAGAATGTGAAAGAATTACAAAACTGGCAGACTGAGGTGATCATTTTATTATATTACATGTGATTCAGAAGCTAAGGGAGCTCATAGAACGACAACATGACTGAAGTTGTGATGAAAAGTGATTTATAGGGTTTGTTCAGTTTCTTATTTTTATTATCATAAATTACATTAAAAAGCATCCGTGCAAGGTTAAAATAGCCAGGTCCATCAGAAATAATAAAACTGAGCATTTACTACAGTGACAAAATGTTGTGATGGAAATAGTATAATTATAGGTAAAAGGGAGTCAAATTCTCACCCAGTCCAAGTCCCATGAAATCTTCTCCTCCAGATGTGAAACCTTTGAGACTCCCTTCCCTTTCACGACCAGACCCAGACAGATAGCGTGTTTTAACTCCAGTTCCTATCAACTGTGCTAACTCCAGCTGGCTGATGCATTTTAGAATCTAATGAAAGCAAATTCAGTATCAAATCCAATAACAACAAACTTTCTAAATGAAGTACTTCCAAAACCTAGGGTAAACTCCATATAGGCAAAGGCTTCCCTTTTTGTTCCAATCTTCACTGAAGAATAGCTCTCTCTATATAAATAATATTTTAAGTGTATTATATAGTTTTCAAATTTGGCTTCATCTTCCCTATTTTTGGTGTTATAACAACCATAGACTTATGGTACCCACTTTGTCTCTTAAGCCTTCATCTCCACTCTCCCAAAATAGGCGGAAGCATATTTGCCCATCTATTTTACGGAGATAATGATATTGCTAGCTATGGCCATTAATGACAAAATAATCTGAAATGTAGTCCCTTGACCAAAGGACTGTTGTTGTCCGGTTGTTGTTGTTGTTGTTATTATTAATTAAATTTGTTTGCTGCCCATCTCTGGCAGATGGGGAGGGAGGGCACAGAATGTATGGGGGGGGAGGTGAGATCTGCTATTGGCCCATCAATCACTTCCAGTGTGATATTCCCCCATTGGGCCCCAAACTAACAGGCAGAGCCAAGTCTTCAGGCCCTTAAAAAAGGTTGGGAGGATGGGAGCAAATCTCACCTCAGGAGGCAAGATGTTCCAAAGGGCAGGAGCTGTGGCAGAGAAGGCACTTCTCTTCCTGGAATTCCCCAACTGATGGGGTCTACCACATGCTTCCTCTGACAACTCCTCAGTTCTAGGTTGATAAATAGCATCTTACAGGTAGTCCTTGACTTATGACCATAAATGAGCTTGGAATTACAATCATAAGTCAATGAAATTGGAAATGATTTTTTGCAGTTGTTGTTAAACAAATATGATGGTAGTTAAGCAAATCAATTTTCCTCAGTGGGAGTTTTTTGCCAAGAACCAAACATAAACATTGGAAACTGGCAAAAAAAAGGTTGCAAATGGTGGTTATTTACCTCATGCCAGGAATTTCCCAGATAATTGCCATCAGTGTGTGCCACTGTAATAAGTGTTTTAATTGTATCTATGTTCTTCTGCTTCATTTCTGTGATGCTGGAGCTGGCGGTCAACAAGGAAAAGCGAGCAAGTGCCTGAACATAAGCATCTCGTTCAAGCTAAAATATAAAAAACAAAAGTTGAAATAAGCCATTGTAATTAAAAGAAATCCTCAAAAGAGATAACATGGGCTGACAAAGTCATATAAGGCTAGTTAAGATGGAAGCCTGATATGCAGATGTGAATGGGTGAATATGAAAGATAGGAATAAGTATTTGAATTGAGAGAATTAAAGAGGAACCTGCCATAAACTATATCCAGTGACAGGTAATAGTTTTCTAAGACTCCAGAGAGAAGCCAAAGACTTAATTTGGGATTTTGGCATATCAGGCACATCCTATAACTGCTAGATGTGTACACAACTTTAGACCAAGGCTAAGAAGTAATTGATAATTTCAGAATGCTGTTACTCTGCATTTATTGCATAAGATAACAGTATACCAACCTGCATGCCAAAAATGGAGGCTATTCGGATAGCACATCGTATTCCTTCTAAGCACAATGAGGCCACTTCAGTATCATCACAGTTCTGAAGACCAACACTATAAGCAGCAAGTAATGGAGTCCATACAAGCTAACAATGAAGAGGTAGTAAAAAAGAAATAGCTTTAAATTTATGATCATGTAAATGCATCTTGCACCAAAGAGCAATCTAATATAAAGACAAAAGTGACTGCTAACTTTAACACTAAACCAAGAAATAAAGTAAGTTCTGAAATATCTTTTTAAATTTTGTCTATAGCAAAATTTAATATACATCCTCTTTCTTCCATTGTTTCCAGCCTATCTTTTACACTTATATGTCACTGCATATTCTAAATACCCCATTTATTAAACACACTTATAATTTCAGTTTTACATTTGACATATTTGAAAACAATGTTAAATATATTTAAGTTTAATTGCATACATACTTTGAACATAGGTCTGACATGATCCAGATGAGTTGCACTAGTAAAGGGTGCCTTTGCATGGCTTACTGCCTCCATAAGGGCTTTAGCAGTCTTTGCCATTTGTTCCATTTCTAGATTGTATAACAACCGTCGCTGCTTCTCATTGGATACACCTAAAAAATATCTTGTTACTCAAATGTGTTTTTAAACATTCACACACGCACACAATTCTAAACAAGGCAGGATATAGACTTTAAGAAAAGATATACTTTCTACATTCCCCAAAAAATCCAACTTAAAATACAGGTAGTCCTTGACTTACAACAGTTAGTGTAGTGACCATTCGAAGGAACACTGCAGTGAAAAAAGTGACATGACCGTTTTTCACAACCAATGCAGCATCAACATGGTCATGTGATCAAAATTCAGCTACTTGGCAACTGACTCATATTTATGACCATTGTAGTGTTCTGGGGTCATGTGATCACCTTTTGCGACTTCTGACAAGCCAAGTCAGTGGAGAAGCCAGATTCACTTAACAACCGTGTTACTAACTTAACAACTGCAGTTATTCACTTAACAACTTTGGCAAAAAAGATTGTAAAATGGAGCAACTCACCTAACAAATATCTCACTTAGAAACAGAAATTTTGAACTCAATTATGATCATAAGTCAATCAGTAGGAGATCCTATACCATTTCAGACTTTAAGTCAAGGACTACCTGTAAGCAATAAAATAACCAATACACTCCAAAGATAAGTTACAACCAGTAACTTATTGTTAAAAGCTATTCTTCTATTACAAACAGGCCCAAAGTGCTCCTTGGAACTCCTAAATCTTTAGTATTGGCTTCCATTGCTGTTATTTTATTAAGGTTGACTCATTCTGGATGATCACTCTCTATTATCAGATACCCTGCCTGGTCAAACAGAAGGGTAGCAGTAGCAACCTCCACTTTGGAATAATCTCATTCTCGAAACTTCCAGACATCTCTTAAGTGATAATCCGATATTTGTGATGTGGAAGGAAGGGTCTAGCCATCTGCTAAAATTCATCCCTAGTCCCCTGCCTGTTCCCTTTCCTATCCTGGGGATCAACTGTCCAGGCTAGAAGAGGTGGCAGGTAGAAGGGGAGGGAGTCTCCAAACAATGCCAGGGGATCAGGTAAAAGAAGAGGCTGCTA
Source organism: Protobothrops mucrosquamatus (assembly GCF_001527695.2). Lineage (NCBI taxonomy): Eukaryota > Metazoa > Chordata > Lepidosauria > Squamata > Viperidae > Protobothrops > Protobothrops mucrosquamatus. Next base: position 122,300 of record NW_015387834.1, on the reverse strand, counting down.
TGGCACGCCCATGGCCAGGTTAGATTCAAGTTTTTAAATGTATGATTTTAAATATTATAAACATTCTTCATCCAAGAAGTTTTAGTAGATATTTATTTTACCATACCAGTCTGAGAGGTAAGAGTGGCTGCAAAATATATTGGCCCAATGTAACAAACGAAGATTTGGCTAACACTGTACTCACGAAAGTTTAATTGCTTAATCCACAAAGTAATGGTATGCTAAAAAAAAAGGCTAAGTATTTTTTAGAGAAAAAGGTCATACTTGGTTTAGTAGATTTGGTAGTGATTGCATATTCTTTGGTGTCCTTCATTGCAATTTTCTTTCCTTCTATTTCATCATAGATAGTAGACAAATATTCTTCTGGAAGATCTTTACTGTCATTTATCCCACGGTTCATTTTAATGTATTGTTCTTTTGTCATCTTATTCTTTACCTGTTAAATTCAAACATCAGTAAAGAGAAAATTTTAAGTTCCTAGAAATTCAACCGTACCTGTCTGGCAAAATCTTTCTTTACATGTTTACCTGAGGACTATGCAGGTCTGTTGTCAGCATTATAATAGAATATGCTAAAACATAAGCAGTATCGGCACTGGCAAAGAGAGTTTGGCTGGAAAGAAAAGGGAAAAAAGCAAGATTTTAGAATATTACATCTTTGTCTCTGTTACCCTCTTCGTATATACAAAATGATTCTTATTGAAAACACTCATTTTAAAAATGTCATTCAAACAGAAAAGTAGGAATTGTTTATTTATCTGTAACTAGAGGTTTTTCCAGGTTTTCTACCAAT
>NW_015387834.1:118656-121481 GCF_001527695.2 Protobothrops mucrosquamatus | reverse complement strand
ACTGGCAAAGAGAGTTTGGCTGGAAAGAAAAGGGAAAAAAGCAAGATTTTAGAATATTACATCTTTGTCTCTGTTACCCTCTTCGTATATACAAAATGATTCTTATTGAAAACACTCATTTTAAAAATGTCATTCAAACAGAAAAGTAGGAATTGTTTATTTATCTGTAACTAGAGGTTTTTCCAGGTTTTCTACCAATCTCAGCACAGAAAAACAGGAACTTGATAATTCTGAATGTCTACTATCTCAGTAATTCACCATAAGAAAGAACTACCACAATATATAAACAGAAAACCTCTAGAAAAATCATTTTTTATAGTTTGGCTTGCATCCTAGAATAACATTTCTGCTTTTAAAATATGTACCTAACTGAAAAAAAATGTAGTCTTAGCCTATTTTATTTTAAACACGTAGAACAAATTCTAACTTGAAACCTCCAAATGTCTTGAGAGTATACCACCCAAGTTGGCTAGAAGTTTGAGAGTTGCTGTTCTATCCATATCTGGAGGATGCCAGGTTGAGAGTAGCTGACAAATAACTTGTGCTTATTTTTTTTAAAAGAAATATTTTAAAAAGAAATACTTTGTGAAACTAGGTAGCAGGGCAATTGGCATAGCTAATCATCTCCTCAATTTTCTTTTAATGGAGGCTTTAAAAAATGCACTCAGTTGCATTATAACATTTACTATGTATTTATTCATTAGATTCCCTGTCTTGTGACTGATCTAAAGTCATCGAAGAGCTTCCATGAGTAGATCTACACTTTGTCTCCTGATCTCTTTCAGCACCTTAACTATTACACAGAGTACACCATATATCTCAAGTTACCCTTGATTGCATTCAATATATCTAGCAGCAAATTTTTCCATTAGTCTATCAATCTTCTGAGCTTCACCAGGTAACCGAAATCCTTCCAGAAATATGCGTAAAGCAGAGACAAAGTCCTTTCCACAGAAATCAAGCAGGTCTACGTAGGCGTACATCACCTCCTTGTTAAATTTGTTACTATCCCCCAGAAAATCTCCCACTTGGCTCTAACATGAGGAAAACAAAATGGAAGAAAGAGCACTATTAATGCTTCATTTTTAAAACTTTACTTTACAATCTTAGCTACTGTGTATTATTTTTATTCCTACTGGTACGACATATAATTAGAATACAACAGTACCATATTTGATTATTATTGCTATAGCAGTCGCCATTTGAAGGGCATCATGTGCTTTCTGGGGGAAAAAAGAAAGATCAACATCCAAGCATTACTAATGGTACTGCTTCTCAACACAGCTAAACAAAAGAAGGGAAAAGAATTTAGGTAAATCTGCCACAGTGTAGGCCAGGGATGTCTCCTCTGCTTTTTATTTGCATTCTATTATTTCTAAGTAAACAGTCGCACCATTTTAAACTTAATTGGCCGTCTGATTAAAAAGGCTATAAAATCAGAACAAGACAGCTCATTAACAAGCTCTAAGAAATCTTAGGTATGTGTGTTCTTTATGTAATTTATTCAGTTTGTATGGCTGCCCATCTCAACAAGTGACTGTGATGACCAATCATAAAACAAATTAAAAACAAATTATCAGAAAAGATACAAAAATTAAAATACATAAAACCCAAGGAAGGTATCATTATTGTTAAAACAACCATGCCCTTGGAGGCCACAGGTCCTGAAACAAATCAGGTCTTCAGTGGCCCTACATCTGATGCAGAGTGAATTGGAGCAATTTTTATCTTTTAGATGCTCAGCATGTTCCTCACAATGATTCTGTAAGTGAACGGCAGAGTAACAAACTCCATGGAGGGTTTGTGTGACTTTGTTGCCAAACTGGACATCAATGTTCTTCCAGTAAGAGGAAGCATCTAAATACAACTATTAGATATTTAGTCTAATATTTAGATTCCTTTATAACATGAAATACAAAAAACTGTGAGAATCACGTGAAGATGTAAGATGCAACTTGAAGAAACCCAGGGTTTTGTTAATGTAAGATTTAGCCTTACAGAACACAGGCGCTCTTCTTGATACAAAAACTGTGCTATGTCTTCTGCTGTTACTCCAAGCATTCCCTGCTCTTGCAAATATTGTAGTCCTCTCTTGGATTTCTTGTTAAATCTATTTGGTGCAGATAAGACAGAGAAAGCAGAGGAAAAAGTGTAAACTGCTTGCATTGTGACTCTTGTACTCTTGGTGCAAGGCTGGCTTCATGCAACAAGCTTAACAGAAGTAGGGATATATGCAGATATATGTGCAACATATTTAACTTATTTTTTGTGCCTTTGTTGACATATCATGGAAATCTAGACTAACATATCTGAGTTTATGATTCAAAGTGTTGAGTGAACTTAGAAAACTTAGAAAATGGGTTATGTACCATAGCACAGAAAGAGTCTTTAATATTAAAATGGTTCTACAAACTGCACAGATGTTATTAAAGAATTTTCCCACATTATTTTGTCCCCAGTTGATCAGAATGTATTATATAATTAAAAATACTGCATAATATAAATTATTCTTCAAACTAAGCTCAATTACTGTATTGAGAACTTCACCTACACATTCAGAGTTTTCTTGGCAGCAAAACAGAGGGAGTTTGCTATTCCCAAGTCTAGCCTATAGCCCTAATATCCCAGGTAGGTCTCCCATCCAACTACCAACCACATATAACCTTACTTAACTTCCAAACCCAAACAAGATTAATCAGATGCTGCCACCTATTTTATAAGTACAACTACATTTAAATATCAATATTGAAATCCTAATTTATATAGAAAAATATAGAAAGCTAGATGCAAACAATTAACAGTGTGGGATGGAATAATCTGAGATG
>NW_015387834.1:90945-118168 GCF_001527695.2 Protobothrops mucrosquamatus | reverse complement strand
GCACTAAAGCAACTATATTAATGAAACATTTCTTCAAAATGTATATTTAGAGTTTAAAATTTGGTCATTGTTAATTTTGCATAAATGATTTTATAAATGCAAATGCAAATAAAGGGCAGTCAGTAAAATGAATTTGCTAGTGGAGACCATCTGAAGCGCACTTGGTTTTTCATTCTAGCATACTTGATAACACCTTCATTTTCTTACACAGCAAATAAAACAGCAGCGAATAAAAAGGTATCTATCAGGAAAAGACTGATTGGAAACTACTCCAGCATTAATTTCAACTCACAGTTCAATCCCATGTTCAATTATCTCTTTTTGTTGCTTGATGACCTCAAATTGTTCTGGATCATCAGCAATAGCAGACTGGATGCCGACACTCCCAATTCCTGAGGATACTGTTGAGTCTAAAGAGCTTGCGCTGCTTCTTCGTCCGCCAATCTCCAAACATCTTCCTTCCCCTATTTCTTGGCCTGAAGGTTTGTCTGGGCCTGCACATAAAAAAGAAGAGATACTCAAAACCTATATACAACTGAGAGAAATGTATTTATACCACTGCACAAACTTAAATCAGAGCTATAAAAATCAAGATGTAAGCCTATTCCTAATCTCCAAATTTCCCAGTAGTCCACAGAGCTAATAGATCAATAGGAGGGGAATTGGCTTTTCATATGTGGGAATTCCAGGAGAAAAATACTTGCTTGTCATTATGTTTTAAAAAAAATATATGTTATTGATTTTTTACAATAACAATCTTTACTGCTTGGTAAACAGTGTGTTGTTTGGGTTCATATATTTAAAAAACAATCAATAATAATTAAATTCTATAGTTCCATAATCAATATATTGATTAATAATATATTGCTTTGATCTTCTCTTCTTCCAGTAGTATTCTCCTTTTGTCAACATTAAACAAATATAGTTCTTAATATTTTCGATACATACAAAGTTAGACATAAACATTTTTCTTGTGTTTGTACAAATAACAGTAATATCAGCATATAACATCTTTTCTGATCAGCTTATGTTTCATTCAATTTATAAAACTTATCTTGTTAACTCACTATATGTCGTTTTCAAGATTCTTATTTAAGCTTAATTTCCCCTCTGTATTCAAATCATAATTTTCTCAAAGTTAATTACCTTTAAATATCCAAACTTTCCATTCACATACACCATCATCCCAATATTTTTACATTTCATATATTATAAAAAATAATATACTACTTGTATAACTTGTCCCTCATACTGTAGGGCCCTTTTATATCCATAATTTATCTATTCTTTCAACCATATTCAAACAAGTGTTTAATCATATAGTACTCCATCTGGTAAGTCGAATCAAATCTCTTGAATCTAACTTTAGCCTTCTTCTTTTGCCAAGTATCTTTCCAAGTCAGTGTGTTCAACTTGCAGGGGATTCTTCCTCTATTTTTGTAAATGTTGTTGGGAATAGAAGAGACAAGTTAAGTAAGACATGCGTTTTTTGTCTCCCAAACTTTAATGATTCTCCTGGCTGCTCTATAATCCATTTTGTTAGATCTTCTTTCCTATCTTCAAGTTTGTTTTGAAGCCCTGAAAAATAAGATATCTTTTCCATTTCCATTGTTATGGTAAAATCTTGCAAGTTTTCTTTTGTTTGTATTAAGCTATGGTTTTCTTCATCTGTAGCTTTGCTCTTTGGGTCACTGTCCTCTGGTTTGTATTCTGTTTTCAGGTTTGTTTATTCATTCTTTGTCGTTGTTTTCTGAGAATTTCTTAATTGTAAGTTTAGGTTAAAAATGTGCTCATTTATATCGTCAAAGTTGTTTTTAATTTCATCATGATTTGACACCATTGTCATTTGAATCTGTCACAGTATTGCATACATTTCCTCCTGAAAAATATTTGCATTTCCTTAGAGTATTGCTCCTGCAGGTCTCTGTTATTCCAGGCTGGGGCCTTCAGAAGGAAACATTAGGTGTGGTTTCCTGTCACTTTTAGATAGGTATACAACATCCATTTTATCTCCCCCCTCCAGATATTCTTTCATCGGTACCATAGTCTCTATGATTAGCCTTGTTAAACCAGTCAATCTTAAAATCCAAGCAACCAAATCTTATATAGTTCTTATCTTTATATATGGTTTTTATAATCCAAGGCATTTCCAATTGTCAAAGCACCACTGAAAGCATATTTTATAACAGTTCTTCTATTCAGGGGTCTTACAATTATCAGCCAGCCAAAATGGCAGTCCAGAATGTTTAACCATCCAGTAAATTCCCCCTTAAAAGATTAGCCAAAAATCAAAAATCAATATTTTGGGAATATTGAAAGGCAGAATATTATATTTCCCCAAAGGATCTTAAAGGCAGAAAAGCAGGCCCAGTTTTTCTTAATAGCCCCAGGCAGATGCCAGGTCTGTAGAAATGCAGATTTGATAATTCCATTCAGAAAATCTGAGGCCCCATTCATGAACAAACACTACCAGGCAGAAGCCCATTCAAGACAGGATCTTTTGAAATCCGTTGCAGCGAAACTGATAGCTAACAATAGCAGAGTGATAGAATTAGAACCAGCAACCCCTCACCCAAGAAATCCAACACAGGAAGTAAGCCATCAACCACAGCCCCAGAGAAGCAGGATATGATCTTTGGGACATAATAGGATTAACCCACCACCATTAGAATACCAGAAAGGCACACTGAACCTCAGGTCAAAGTTCATGCCACAGAACAGGAATTCCAAACACAAAAGCCCAAGAAGGTATTAAAACCCACCACTCCCAGTTACATGTGCTCTAGAGCCTGTCTTGTGGTTCTGCTCTTCAATAAACTACAACCTTCTTTCTAAACCAGTCTCTATTTTGTTTATTCCCTGCTTAGACTGGACCTTGATGAAGATTTTTCATTGAACAGTACTGTCATGTGTCTGACTAATGAAACACTTCAAAGAACTTTCAGGCATTGTTTAACCTAAATAGCCTTTATTATTGTAATGGCGTGTCAGCACAGCATGGAGGAATGCCAAGATCTGAATTTCCCTTCCTTTGCACATAACATTCCAGGCATTTCCCCTCCCCTATTTTGGGGTCATGATTCACATCTTCCAATTAACCTGGAGGTCAAAGATTCACTTCCGTTCCCTTCCGCGTACTTTTCCCTCCTCTCCCATTCTCATCTGAATTAACTCTAAAAATACCAGACAGTTCTGCATATTTTGTCAAAATTCAATATTAGCAGCGTTGACAAGTACATTTTGGCTTTCTCCACAGCGTTGATCCCCAGACATGTTGAATTTCAATTCTTATGTTTCTCATTATTTCTCACAAATAGAGAAAAACTGGCATATCCTACTTCTACCTCTCTCAAACAGCATTACAAAAATTGCCATAGAAAATTCTAGTTTAGTGAAGCCCTAAGATCAAGAAACTAGACTTAATTAGTAAATGGAAAGCAAGAAAAATTGAACTATCAACTATAAGTATGTTTTGGGATTTCTTACCAATGCTGGCCTGATGATTTGGATTCACATATAGGTCCTTGCTCCATTCAACCATGCACTTTAAAACAGAGACCAAGCATTCAAGACCTTTCTTCCTTAGACTTAGTTCCTATATGCAAAAAAGTGGGGAACAATCAACTATACTGAAAATGGTCATTAGCTTCATTTTAAAGGAAGAGCAGTGCAAATTCAACAAAAATACCATGGATTGATGCAAAATAAGAATGCATAGATTATAGTGCTATCTCTTCTATTGCTAACAGTTACTCGGGCCTGGATCTGTCTCCAAGGAAAATATGCTCCTAAAATCTATGATACACAAGTTAATAGAATAACTGGGATACACTAATGCAAAGAAGCAAAAATAAAATATATATTAATATTAAACTTCTATATATATTTATTTAGGAGGTACTGTTACTGATGTGGTGAATAATTTCAGAATTAAAAAAACACAAGATCTTACCTGCAGTGGTGTCATGCCTAACTCATGTCCACTACGTCCTTGAGCAATTTTAGATAAATCATTTACAAGCCGTTCAAAAATATTAGCAGCATTTAAGTCACAGTCATAGTTAACATATATGTCCACTACGCACTGGGCATCTAAAATGGAAATATAATTTATGAAATTCAGTTGAGTGGCAATGATTTAGAGAGACAATACAATATCACAAGGCATTTTTCCATTGTAATCAAGAAAATATATAAAAGAAAATGAGAGCTGATTGTTTGCATTATAATATCAGGATTGGAATGTTTCCTAACCTTAAAAAGGTCCTGGACCTGAGTTTTCAAAAGGAGGAAATGTTTCATGCAAATCCAGACACTCCCTTTTGTTCCTTTGTTTGCCCTTCATATCCAAAGCACCTTTAGTAAGACTGCTTCTAAATGGTAGTTTGGATATGGTACTATTTAGCCATGTTTAAAGGCTGATTTCAATTCTTAAGTAAAACCCCTGAACAGATGTAAAGACAGATGTAAACAGAAAATAGGATACAAGAAGCATAGCAAAGAGGGTTGGTCTGAAATTTTCAGCCTGTTTTAGAGGAAGAAATTTTAATTTAGGGGTTTTTTCATTTTTAAAAAGGAACTAAGTGTTTTAAGAAAAAAAATGTACTGCTGAGTTTTTCATTTTGCTAGTAAAATTTGCCAGTGGGATGTGGGGGGAGTTAACCTCCAGAGAACACAAATATTGGACTGGATAGTTATCTACCGTATAACCTACCTATTTTTATCAGGAGATTAAATGGTGCAAATATATTCATTACAGCAAAAGCCCATACATCAGCTACCTTTGTTTCTTCATGCAACTATTTATAGGAAAAGCTTAGACACAAACACCAGGATAAGATTACAAGAAATTCTGGAAAAAAAATCTCCTCTATATGCCTACATTTAGATTCATATATTGCTTTATATATATTTTTTAAGAAAGCAGAAAAGGAAGGTTTATTAAGACATTAAAAAATTACCTGCAGAAATCCTAGTCAGAGTCTGAATAACCATCCACTTGTGCTCAAAAGAGCTGGTAGACGTTTCTAAAATATTCAGGAAGATCTCTTTGAAAAACACCTGTTGAACACACATGTAAAAAGCAGCAAAAATATTTGTAGTATAAGCATAATTCCAAATGTGCATTTATGCATTGTTCATTCTTTGTGAAACTCATTCAAATTTGAAAAAAAAATGCTGACTTTATACACATACATTTTAAAACATATTACATTCATCTGAGAGATAAACTATATACAGAACCAGTGATGTTTAGTACAAAGTTAACCAAAAGAGAATATAAATCCCTTAATGTAAAGGAAAAAAAACAAAACTTTCCTACCTCAATTTGCATTTTTAAATGAATCTTAAAATTTGAAAGAAGGGTAAGGAAGATTGCAAGAGAGAGCTCAAACACATCAGGAACAGAAGACACTCCATTTTTAGACAATGCTACACAGAGGTATTGCTTGATTGCATTTATAAACATTTCATGTGTCCTGAAGACTGGACCAGCATTTTGCAAAACCGAAAGCAGCAGCTGAAGTGATACTATTTTAGAGCGCATTTCATGAGATCTGAAAACAGAAAAAAGAAAAGAACTTATTTTTACAAAAACCCTCTTTTTTTGCTAAGTTACTTGTGGAATGTGACTCTGAAAGAGGACTCTGATTCTGAAATCTCAAAACCTTTGACCAATTTGTTCCTATTTTTTTAATATTTAAAAATGGATAGATTCTAATTCTAACCATATATATCAAGAGAAGTAACAACAAACTTTTCTTTTATTACATGCCATTGAGAACAGCACTGCAGCATTGGACGTCTGCAACGCACAAAGATTATTTTATTAAAGGCACTTTAAATTTACAAGACTCCATTTTAGTTTTAACTAAATTAAGAAATAAAGCAATTTATATTGTAAAAATAATCTCACTACATGCTTTTTCATTTACTCTGCTTCTTCTAATATTGTCTTTTCCTCTTTGTGCACACAACCATCTTCTATTCTAGCAGCAATACCAATAACTCAATAACTTATCCACACATTATTTTCTTTTCTGATACTTGAGAATAAAACACATACGTCTATAGGTCCAAAGGCATCTGTTTGGCCCACTGGTATTTGCAAGAACCTAAATTCGGTTCTTGCATAGCAAGCTTTCCAAGTTTCATATTTTGGGATGATTATACAGTGTATACAAGCTTAGTACTATATGTCATTTGGAAAACAGCGGATTTAGTCAGAAAGCAAATTAAATTATTAAGAGAATGTTTCTTTTTATTAAAATGCTTTAGCTTTCCTACATAAGCAGGTAAAATCAAATTGTAAGTGATTAATTTTGTTCTCTGATATTTGTACTAGCAAATGGAGAAAATACAAGTCATAAATTTTCTTTTAGTTTTTACTTGGGATCTGGAGGCCCATCACCAAGTGGTTTCATTGAAAGTTTGCACAATGACCGGAACACAAGAAAGGCATCTTTCTGAAGGATATGGGAGAACTTTGCAACTGTCTGAGGCCCAGGGACATCAGTTTCCTAAACATCAAAGCAACAGAAGAATTAGTTAGGATGGCTAATGTTGACAGCTGTTTAACTCTTTAGTGATGATTATACTCTAACATTAAAAGGCAGAACAACTTTTTTGAGATTGAACATTACGCAAGAATGAACCTGTAACTCTATGTGTATGTGTGTATCCTCAAATTTGTGCAGCATGAATAATGGTTGCACAATTTCTTCCCATTTTTTCCAATAAAATACCAGTAAAAACACAGGCTCTCAATTCAAGTGGACAGGTAATGATTAAATTTGAAAGTGAATCATTTGCGCCTACAACCCATTTTAGTCAGATTCTAAATAAAGTTGATATAAAAAATATATTTACTACTGTTGAATCTAACATCCAATTAATATTAAGAAATTACTTTAATATGTTAGCTCAACTAAGCTGTTCATAATTTTGTCCAAATATTTTCTTAGTGCCAACTGCAGTAGATATATTCATATCATTTCAACTCCTGTTGCACTTTTGATTGTATTTTCTAATATGATGGTTCTCTAATATTATATTTTTTTATTAAAAGCATGCATTTTTTTAAGGTTAAGCTCAAGCACCTGAATTAAAATATCTATTATATCTAACCAGTTGTGGTGGGTTAAAATGTATTATAAAAAAGCAGCACATTCATGTATGCTTGCCTATGACACAGCAATAAATATGTATAGTTATCATTACAGTAACTAATTCACCATATCATAAGAATATAGGAAATTTTATGCAATTCTATCTTAGCAAAACAAAGTACAACTAATTTCTATGGATGTGTTAATAAATTATAGCTACAGCTAATAAACAGATGGGGCAAAACCAGGCAAAACCTGTGAGTTTTAGTCCGAGCTTATGCATGAATACCAGTGGATGACTTTGAGCCAGTCACTCACTCACAGTCCAACCCATTTCAGAGTTGTTGTGGGAAAATAGGAGGAAAAAAGTATTAGGCATATGTGCCACCATGAGTTGCTTATAAAAATAATAAAGGTAGAATTAAAAAAAAATCTAAAAGGTTTGACAGAAGGTAGAGTTAACTGCATAACAGATTGTTAAGCTAATATTTCAAAATAAATTTTACATTTTGTTATACTTTACTCCAAATTCATAGTTCAATAGAACAATGCAGCATCTATTTTATCATAGTAGTAAATACCAACCTAAGAAGCTAAATTGATAATGAAATCCATAGTTTTTGGCCATTTGTTGGTTTTGGAGCTAGGTTTGCCCTTCCAAATATTTTACTGTCTTCTCCAACCCTAGCCCCAGATACCTGTCTTCAAACAATCCCCTTCTCCCCAAAGTTAGGAGTTTTATATTCAAATTATTATTATTTTTAAGAGCCCTACCAGATTATCTGTGGAGGAGACAGACTGTCTATCATCTGAAATTCCATTTGCTTGCTGATTTTCATGACTGCCACTTGGAGAGGCAAGAACTGCAGTTCCCAGCTCAGATAAAATCCTACTTGATTCAGACAGACCTTGCTTTAGAAGTTCTTCGTCTAAAGAGGCTGAAGAATTATATTTGCCATAATTACATACCAAACATTTTGTAAAGAATTTAATTCAGAGAGTCAGTAGAAAACAATAAGAAAATAGAAAATTGCTAAAGTACTGAATCGGTTTTTCTCTAATGATATGGGAGTTGTTAGGCTGATACAGAATCTTTTATGTGAAAAGGCAGTTGGGTCTGGTTTTAACTTATTCTTACCAAGAGTGTCATCCTAAAGAAAAAATTAAGAATGAGGATGTTCTTTTTAAAAAGGCAGGAAGAAAGAGAGAGACCTAGCCAAATAACGTTTACCTCTAACCGCTGAAGTGACCACATCCTCCAAGATTTCTTTAACAATTTCTTTGCCTCCATCAGTTTCTTCTTCTGATAAAATATATATTAAGAAGTTATTTGGAAAAAAAAATTGCAATTGATCATCTCTTTAAAAAAAAGCACTACTCTCTGAATTTTTTTTGTAAATTCATAAAGTCTAGTTAAGAAAAAAAAACTGACCATTCATGTCCAATTTGCACAGGAGACTTACAAACTTCCACAATGGGGCGATGAGTCACCCCTGACAGCCACAGCTACTGGCTTGGACAGCTATTGCACTACTCATAAAATAAGGCTCTCCACAGAGGTGATTACAATTATCAGAAGCTTCCTGCAGATTTCTCAATATGCATGTTTATCAAGACATCTATCTACACATCTTCAAAGACAAATCGGTTGCTATATAGATTAAGAATATTACAGTGTCACTTAATTGTAACATACATGGTACACTGAACTGCATCTCATCCTACTCAATGATGAGCTATTAAAAATCACTGAGAATCAATAGTTGTGTTGAGACAGAGCCCTCCTGAAAGATTATACTGATAATCATATAGTTTATGCCTTATAAGCAGAACAATAATAGAACAGAAATTATGAAATCCTAATGTTACATAATATACTGATAATATACTGATATGATTATTGCCTACAAATAACTATTTTTTAAAATACTCTGTGTGCTAGATTTTTCGAAGTGGTCAACGGAAGAAAAATGATAGAATGTTAGAATAAATTCATCAAAATGTAAAAGTATACTCTCTTAAGAAAGATATGTAAATCAAAATTGCCATTCTAGATTAATCATTTTACTTTACTTTGATTATATTTGAAGAATTGTCCAAAACTATGATTTATGAAGCAGTATCAGTGTCATGACATTACATTTCTTTTTTTTTATTCCCCCCCCCCTTCCCAAATCATGCTGTGGCTTGGATGCAACAGTCCTGATTTGTATTCAGCTACAGTTTTGCATTACTTATAAATTATGGCAGATACTAGATACTTTGTGTGGTTTGTTGACTAAGCCAGTTTCATAGTTTTACTGTTTAGATGTAATGGAGAACTTTGCAAAATTCAAACCATGACTTTTATAATGAAGTTGGCACACAATAGGCGAAATGAGTGGAATGTAGTTTTGGCATTGAACCAGACCTTCATAAAGTTTTAAGCCACATATACTAAAGTTTAATTACCAAGTTCTGCAGAAGTGGAATCATCCTGTGGTTTGTCATCTCCATTTTCTTTTTTTTCTGGCTCTCCATTAGTCAAGTCTGCTTTTACAGGAGTTGAGGGTTTGCTTTCTTGCTGGCTATTCATCAGTCGGCTAAATTTAGGAGACCCTGACACAGTATGAATCATAGGCGATTGGGATTTTTGTTGAATTGATTTTTCTAGTTCTCTTGTCTCTTGCATCTTAAAAAAATGAAAGTGTTTCCACAACATACATAAAAATATGTTCCAAAAAATATTCAACAGAAAGAAACATAACTAAATACTCTAAAGTGGTTCCAAATGTTTCTGTCTTCCTATATATTCAAATGCCTTGTTTAATGTTCCAGGACAATAGCAGTATGAAGTGTTTTCCAAAATATGTGTGTGTATAGAGAGGGAGAGGGAGAGGGAGAGGGAGAGAGAAACTCAGGCCTGGGGTTTGGTTTCAGATATTATTTTTATTATTCTTTTAGCTCAGGCTAACTGGATGGGGTTTATATGTTTTTAATCACTTTTATTATGTGTGTGGTTTTTTTTGTATTTGTAAGCTACCAAAATCTATAAGATTAGGCAGCTAAATTGAAATAAAATTATTACTATTTCACATTTCATCTAGAATACATTTTCTCATATTAAAACATTTTAAAAACAAATGCAAACTAATATAAATATGAGGGAAAAAAGGAAAAGAAAGAAAGCCAATAGAAAGTATTTTCTCAACTTAAGGAAAACAAAGGTTGTTTTTTATTATGCCCTTTTAATCTGACATTCAATGCAGGAATAGCAAACAATATCAGTTATAGTCTGCATCTTCCAGAAGCATGTAATCTAAAATAGGGACTGTCTTAAAGCTTTTGATATAGTGAAGGCTGAAATGGATAAGACAACATTGAATATGGTTATATCATGCAGTAAATTTAGGGCTAATCATTTATTTTCTCAGATATTTTGGACCAGGGTTGGGTTTCCCTTTTCTCTTTAAGCTTTGTAAAGTCTATTTAGGATTACATTTTAGTTTTCCATCACAAAATGAAACACAGTTGCATCTGTCCTTGTAAATTTTGGAACAGAGCTGCAGAGAATCTGTTTTGATGGGATACATGATTTGGAGGATAAGTCATACAAATTAAATCATAAACTCTTCTCCTTTTCTGAGTTTGTCATCAGGTCTAAATGAAGTTGAACATAATTATCATCCAAGACATGGATAGAAAACAACAGGTTAAAGTGTACACTGTGATTCGAACATATCTTTTCAATTTTACTAACTAGATTCTTGACTGATTCAGACAATATCACATTTGTGAATATGCCAAATAAAAAATAGTGGACATACTAGGTAAATAAGAGGAGAAGAAAACAGCAGACAGCAGTTTTATGTCTAAAGTTTATCCTAAATCCAGTGCCAAGGAACTTTTATTTACCAAGTTCCATTTTTGCTGCTCTTGGGATCCTTTTTAATTAGGATTGCTATTGATAGCACAATATCCCACCATTATGGGAAAAACAGATGACAACTAAGTTGCAAGATCTAAAATAAGCAGATTGCAAATAAAAAAAATAACCCACAAACTCTCTCAATTGAGTCATTTCTTCTATTTTTAGATAATACACAACATGAATATAAAAAAGAAAAACAATAGCACAATCAATAATCAAAGATGCATATACAAAGATGTATAAGACAGAGAAAGAAATATTTGTTGCATACAGCCTGGTTTTCCATCCGTGTAAAAATGACATTCAGCATTTGAGTGAGAGTAGCCTTGGCAGTTGTTTGATTAATGAGATTTTTACTGGCCAGGTAGATGTTGTAACAAGTTCTAACAGTTTGAAGGATTGTTCCTTCATGAATTTCTATATATGGAGATGTGACAGCAGTAAGAAGAGCCTGGAAAAAAAAGGCACATAGACATTATAATAAACTGGCAAAACCGTTTTTTAAAATATGAATTACTCAGCATTTTTAAATAGGTGTTTCTGAAGTAAGGGTTAAAAAAGGAATAAAATTCACCAAACCTTTGCTAACATATGTTGATTTTATTTATTTAGGAAAATTTATATAACCGCCTACTCGCTCACGGTGATCCCAGGCAGCTTACAGAAAATAAAGCACAATATAGAAAAAAATAAAAATAATAAAATAGCCCCACCCCCACCCCCTTGGCAACAACACACACTGTTGTCCTGAAATCCTTCTTTATAGAAGGTAGGAATTAATCCCCAAGAACAATTTCTTGCTTGGGAAAATGCTATCTAATCTGTAGCAACTATTTTATTCCAGATTTTTATCAAATAAATCATACTATTTTCCCTTATGTCGAAAGTACTTATAATGAAAGAGGACAATTCTTTCATGCTTATAGCTTGCATTTTCTGTTCCTTAGGCTCACACAGTACTGCTTTCATATTACTAGTGCAAAAGTAAATGTCCAAGAACTGTATATTTAAGAACTTGTTCTCTATGTGCTGTTAAAATGACACTATTATAATCTTATCCACTTAACCAGGAATTAATATTGCATTCTTACGGATCTTTGGCTGTATTCTCAAATAATCTTATACTGTAATGTGATTTATTTGATTATGATGATGTATTTTGAGTGAACTATGCCATTGACATTCGGTTGAATAAAGCCAGTAAATTATGATTTATATGAATTAGCACATTAGGTGAGCCATTTACTTTGGCCAGTTCAAAAGCAAGGCCAAAAAATTTCAATGGGAACTTAACTTTCCAGCCACTGTATGTAGCACTATATTTTAAGTCTGAGATTTTCTCCCTATCTCTAACACCTTCCTTCTCAGTATTTCCTATTACCAATTTGTTTTTGTTTACATGGAGAAAAATAACATGTGACTGAATGTCATATGTAGCTCAAATTCAATTTTTAAGCCTTTAAAAGAGAACGTTGCAGAAAAATATACATATTTTAAAACATTGAGAAAACATTTGAAATCTATATAAATAAAAATGTAAATGTTCGTTTGTTCAAAATCTTAAATCTCCGAAAGTTCTTCACCGATTGCTTTGAAATTTTGACACAACGTTGCACTCGAATACGCGCGTGTTTTTATATACCTACTATTATATAGATGTCACACCTGTGACAGGTAAAAACATGCTTTTTTTGAAAAACAGCACCATCTGTTGGACGTAAAAGCTTTCTCTTTTCTTTCTTTTCCATTTAACCAGACTGAGCCACAGCAACGCGTGGCCAGGTACAGCTAGTACATGGAATATTTTTTAAATCTATTCACTGTCTGGGGACAAGATCGCTCACAAGAATTTTTAATTTGAAAAGAGTCTTAAAACAGTAGTGGTGCTTATGCAACAATCAGTTATTTAAAAATAGGCAGTAGGAAATGAGATGCCAAATGAGAAAATAGGGAATTGAGTAAGATGAAAATAAATGCACAGAATACAACATCAATTAGCAAAATAACTGAGAAGGCAGAAAGTATTATGCATGGTTTTCTTATGTTCCATAAGAACAGAATGTGTGCCTTATTTAAGAACCTACTTCTTAAATAAGGCATACATTCATAAATATCAAGAAATACATCAATGTTGTAGAACATAAGAAGAAAATTATCTATAAATGAATATAAGGATTCTCTTGAAATAACAGAAGACTAACAAAATATCCAGTTTACTAAAAGGTACATTAAGAAGTTACCTTTATTATTTGTAACTGTACTCCTTCATCAGTCTGAGGACCCTGAAAGCAGTTGCACACTGTTTCAACTATGCGGTCAATCAGGCGCTTTCCAGGAGCTCCACTGTCTGGAGCATTCCCAGTGATATGTCCATAAGCAATGAGTTTCTAGGCAAGAAACATATATATATATATACACACATACAGCATTAAGCTCATTTTCAGGTGATCAATATCTTAGATCTCTTAACATATTCAAAATACCAGAAGATCTTCATGAATAAATCCAGGGAAGGAGATGGAACTATTAAAGCTGAGAGGGGGAGAAGGGATTTGAGAGAAAAAAATCGATCTGTTTCTATTTTTTTTTCCACACAGCTGCATTGCACATAAATGGCATTAAAAAGAATATTTTAAGCATGATGTGTGGGAAAATAAAGCACTTAAAAAACTAAACCAACTGATATCAACAGAAATCAAACAGGAATGTTCAAAACATTGCTCAAAGGAACAGATAACCAAGTTTTAATTCCCTCTACAGCACAGTAACATTCATACTGAAACACACATACATATACATACAATTGTAGAACATAAACTCAGCAAGTAAAACCAAGTTACCCAAAGGAGTTAACAGATTAAATTTCAATAAAATACCTGTAAACAATCCAAAGAAGTGCTGACAATCCGTGGAGACTTTGACTGACAGGCCAACTCAAATGGGAGAAAATATTTATCAGCTTCAATGAAGTTTGCTTTTGGTATGGTTTCATTCCCTTGGCTAATTAGAAAAATTCAAAGAAAATTATGCGATATGATAAATCATTTTCACACTAGAGTTTGTGCCAGTTCTGTATCAGATTGTCCTCTGTATGTTAAATATATCTAACTGGCTCAATACTCATCAATTATTGTTTCTAGGTATGAAAAGCCTACTCTTTTTCATACCTGCTTGGAAGTAGGTTTATCAACAGGCAATTGAAATACTGAAGCCTAGGGCTATAATCTTCAATATCCATGCTTATTAAAATTCAGCACAAAGACAAGCAGAACTCCCTATGTCTTCTTACAACATCAAGTTACTACCAGTTCCCTTTTGCAAGATGACATTTTAACTCCACCCCAAATACAAACAATTGGAGTTGTTCATTGATGAAAATTTGTGCACAGAGTCATTCTCGGAAGGCAGTAATTTGTAGCTGCACAGAATAAACATTTCTCTCAAGAAGACACATCAAGATTTCCATTTGTGCTTTCATTTATCAACTTTGTTATGGTATACTTTTGCTGTGCAAATCAATTCACAGTATTTCTTCACTGTTGTATTTAACTTAGAAGTTCAAGTATTTTAACTGATAGCTACAAAATTATTAGGTTTTGGGTGAGAAAACATCAGATGTTGCTACCACTAAAATAGTCTTCTATGAGACTATTATTGCACATCACCTCAGTGCCTAAAATTTCTTTTTTAAAAAAGGACTGATGCTCCCATCATAAAGCTAATACTATAATTATATATTATAATTATAATTATAAATTAAGAACATGAAAGTCATAACATATTTATGAAATATTATTACAATATTATTTTTATATGATTATGGAATTTAAGATGATCAGAAACCACTAACAAAAATCCAGTGAGGAAAATAATCAATTAAAACATAAAACTATTTAAAAAATCACTAAGATTCTTCCTAAAATCATTGATTTATGTTAATGACAAGCAAAACATATCATTAAGCAAACTGAGATTCAGAAAATATTAAAAGCCAAAATTATTGGAAAGGAATATAAAGAGAATCTAGCTGTGGTTAATTAACCTTATTAATTATATCTGTGTCCATGCCATTTAAATGCCTAAATTATGATTGATAGGAAAAATGATGATAGGGAATAGCAGAAAATAGATAAATTATAGGTATAGAAAAAAATTCCAGTTGAAAAGAAAGGAAGTGGTATGCATTATCTTTCAGAAGTGTGGAAGTCGTTGCTAGTAACTGAAATAGAATGACCGTTTTAAGTAGACCATACATAGCCACAAGAGTTGCTTAAACATGTATCCCTTCCTCAAATCCTTCACTTTTCTAAATAGTTACAAATAAGTTTCTGAAACTCTGAAAGTTTCTTCAGCATCCCAAACTATTTTTGTCCACCTGCTCCTCCATGTCTAGATACAAATGGGAAACATATATCACTAGCAGGAAACATATTACTAGCAGAAGGAATCATCAAAGTTTTATCTTTATATAACTTATCAAAATATTAATATAAATAACATTTGGTGTATGCCAAGACCCAATCCATTCGCAATGTTTAACAAACGTTACAAATACCTCAAGCTAGATGGTCAATAGTCTTTGACACATTGACTTGTCAGAGAATTTACTTACCTTTGTTCTTCTAATTCTGCTTTTATTTCATCTAGGGAGAAAAAGAAATATATGTTGTTTTATATGTTGAAAGTTTAAGACCTATGACTATGTCAGACTTGCATACAAATATACAAATTTCTCTCGAAATGTTCTTACTGTATATTTTCAAATAACTGAGTTTTTAAGGTAAATACCAACAAAGACTTCTCTATATAACAGCAGGTTAATTTTATCAAGTATTTTTAAAATAACACCTTTTTAGTAATTATATAGTAGCATTCAGATTTATTATGGTGTCATATGACTACTAAGATTGTTCACATGCTTCTAAACTTTCTTGAACATGTCAACTGGCAGCTAGAAACTATATCCATCCTACATACTGCACACTGAGACCACTGGAGTTATTGATGGCTATACTGTTCAATGTCTACAAGATACGATATGGAGATGAAAATCTCAACTGATTTTCATAGTTATATGCTTTCTTCAGTGTTACAGTCTGATATCTGTGAATTGCTAATTGTTACTTCAGTAAGGTTCCTAGCCATTTGTTGGTCATTGTGGGAAAAGTGTGTTTGCCTAGATTTCTCAAAACAAAAGTAATACATAATAACAAAGCAAACAATCTATATTTCAATATCACAATTATGGAAAAACATCTGGATTTATATTTAATCTGTTGCAGTAAAAGTAGGAAAGTCTTCTCAAACCTTTAAGACTAGTAAATCTATTATTAATAAATGAATGCATACATCATATGTCTTGCCCAGATTATACTGTATGTATTTGATGAGCAGTCTGTGACCCCAGAAGTTTATAAGATAATAAATGTAATCTTTAAAGTGCCACAAGTACTTCTATTGATTTAAATATGATAGTAATATAGTAGGCCAAATATTTATTTGAAGATCTCAACTACCTTCTTTCACTATCAACCTTGTTTATCATGTAATTTACTTAATAAGAACACTTCTAAATTATCAGTCACTTTTTCCTCTAATTCTTCTGAAGCTAGTGTAAAATGCATCTGATATTGAGCATGGGTATTTTTATGCATTTACCAATTTCCAGAATTTTTTGAGAATTATGAGCTAATTAAATTAATAGATTTGTTCACCCAAAAGATTAAATAAGCTCACTGAAATTGCCTTACCTGTTCCCTTAGGTCTATGCCTAATCACATATCCTTTTCTCCTCTTGAGTAACAAAACAAAAAAAGAAAATAAACTTCTAATACTTCTCCACATGGCAGACTTGCCACAACGGCAGACTTCAGTTGCCTTCCAAAATCTTAATGCTGGTACTTGGGCAATTCTACATTTGGGCTCCTTACCTAATCATGCCAGCATGCAACTATCACAGGATCCTTGGAAGTGGCAAATAGGATAAGCCAAGAATCCTCTCCAATGGGAGCCCCGATTGCCTCTTGAACAGAAGCACTAAGATGTTGCTGTGTCTCAAGCAGTTTTGGCTGGCTTGAAATGGCATTGTCCCATCCACACATACATTGCCAGCAGTCTGGGAAAATACTAAAATTGCTCACAATCACAAGTCGCTAGTTTCATAATTTGATAAAAAAGGCTGAATCTTATCTCATATGAATTATCAGGATCGGGCCTTATTTGGAAGACCTCTAAAATTTTTCAGATAAAACAATAGCAAACCAAAATGTAGAAACTATTAATCCAGTCTTATGGCTACATATAAAATCATTTGTCAGATACCATGTAATCATCCAGAATACATTTAAAGAGTCTTTCCTGAACTTCCCAAACAAGTTATCCAAAAATCAATGATCTTTCAATTGCCAATCCTTTCCTATTTTCCAAAATGAGGTAAGTCACAACCTTATTGGCTTTGTAAGCTGGTTAAGAATGTTTTGGTACTCTCAGTATAAGTACATTATTATCTTTTTGTACATTTATAATTTTTTTAAAAATATACTCACTATGTTTGCCCAACTATGTTTTCTTGTCCAACTTCTGCTACAGTTTAATTGCAAATATCAAGATTGGAACTATAATACTACATGCTATTTTAAAATATGTTTCCATTAGATAGATTTTTAAATGGAATCTGCTTTGAGAAGCCAATAACTACAGTATTATGCTGTTGCTCTAATATTATAATACCCATTTAAAAAAAATTAGAAATATATTCTTGAAATTACTGTACTTTGTAACTATGATGAGGTGGCACTGAACTTTCATACCATTTGACTGATGCCTATACTTGGAAACTCTAGTTTAAAAAATCTAAACTGGCTACTTTCCAAGGCAGAATTGTTTAAATTAAGACTGCAGCATGCACGTCTGATTAGGGAAATAGTATATGCCAGAAGGCATTGCACAATACTTTGTTCCCTAATGTTGGCTTTTTCTTGCTTCACCTGTCACATTCTTCCTTACACACACACACATACATACACACACAAACTGTACACATGCATAGACAGATCCTTTCTGTTAAACTAGATTTGATATTTTGAAAAATAAGAGAATCAGGTCAGGTTTGTTTTTTTGTTTATTTGTCCCAGCAGTCCAAATTGTAACCTAAATCTTGCAGAACACCTAAGAGAAACTAAACCATTTAAATGTGTCTTCCTTCTATCTAACTTTAGGATTTTGACCATAAAATCACTAATCATTGCAGTATCATCAGCTTTTTCGCTCTTTTGCTTCCACATCCCTATATTTCTCTATGTAATGATGATATCTAAAAGTGTGATTACAATGTTGTAATTATGGTGTTGATTCTAAGAACCATATTGCTTTATTATGAACTAGTGATTTTTTTTAAAGAAGCTGCTTGTTTTATTAAAAAAATAATATTAAAAAATGAAATGATACATAATGCCTTCCATAATAATAAATGCCAAATCCAGCCTAAACATCTGGCTGATTGTGTAACCTACCATAATATTTCTGCAAGAAATACCACTTGTCTGCATGAAAAAACTGGGAGGGACCACAAATAGACAAAATAATAGAAAATAAAGAAGTTAAAGTGCTCTGGGACTATAGAATTCAATCAGACAAGCATCTGGTGCACCACATCCAAGGATTGAACAATCGTTGATAAAATAAATTTTAAAAAAGCTCTGGATAGCAAACATTGCAATACTTGGAGAGAACAGAAGAGAAAGAACTGGAGAAAATCACAAAATATAAAGATCTGCCAATAGGAAATAAAGATAGTAATAGGTGCTTTGTGTGCAATCCAAATCATTCGGCACTGACAAAATCACCATCAGTCAATTGCAAAGGAAGTTTACTTGGAGCAACTTACATCCTGCAACAGTACCTTTAACATTATTGAACAACAACTTCTGCTTATCCCAGATCCTTGGGAAGCATTCAGTATAGGACAAAAATGCTAAATACAGTCTAAGGAGACTATGAGACCACCTATAATAAAAATAATAATTAAATGCCACCCAACTCTCAGCAACTGTGGGTGGCTTACAAACTGTTAAAACGTTTAAAAACAAAGAACAAGTAAAAAAAAATACAAAACCAGCATAAAAGAACAGTGATGGCAAAGAAAGAATTCCTTCCCTCAAAAGGCTGAGCAGAGAGCCAGGTTTTTAAAACTCTGCAATATTCCAGTAGAGTTGGAGCTGCTCGAATTTTGAAGGAAATCTCATTCCAGAGGGCAGGTGTTGCTACAGAGAAGGCATGCTTCCAGGGTCCAGACAAGTGGCATTGTTTAATCTATAGAATCTGGAGTGCACCAATCCTGCCAGATTGAACTGGCCAGATACTGTTGGAGACAGGCAGGCCCTCAAATAACCAGGCTCTACATCATGTAGGACTTTATATGTAGCAATCAACACCCTTTAATCACATCCAGAAGCAACCAGTACAGGTCGCAAAGCAGAGGTGTTACATGAGGATACTGAGGCATGCCCATCATTGTCCACATTGCTGCATTCTGGACCAGCTGATGTTTCACTTCAATGGCAGTCCTATGTAGAGTGCATGGCAATAGTCCAGTGTCAGGACATGAATGACTGAGTGCCTTTGATCTAAGACAGTGTTTCTCAACCTTGACAATTTTAAGGCATGTGGACTTCAACTCCCAGAATTCCACAGCCAGCATTGCTGGCTGTGGAATTCTGGGAGTTGAAGTCCACATGCCTTAAAATTGTCAAGGTTGAGAAACACTGATCTAAGAACTGGTGCAACTAGCTCAACTGACACATTAGATGAAGCTGGGTAAAAGCCTTTGTGTCCAGAGCTGCCACCTACTCATTGGGCAGGAGCTGTATGTCTGGGAAGACACCCCCCCCCCCCAAATTGTGCACCATCTTTGAACGGGGAAGTTGGAATATTCCCAGATCTGAGCGGCCTAAAAGCACACAGTTATTTTGTTTTCAAAGAGCAGCCTGTTTAATATGGTAAAAGTAGGGAATTTATCACACTATGGTCTTTCATAGATTAACATACACTTTAGCAAATTAAAAAATGTGTACGTGAATCTACATATGATAGATGAGAAAGTATGTCCAGTCTAAAGATAACGACAAGCAAAAAGCATAAATAATGACTACTAAAGTCTTATGGTGATAATTCATAAAGGAGGTTCTGACAAGCTAAGCTAATTGTGTAATGGGATATAAGCCTATTTTCATAGCCATAAACAATATGTTGCCATTAAGGTTTTTCATTCCATATAGTTTCTATTATACAATTTTAAACATCATAATACAGTTAATTTTGAGGGTGAAGGTTTGTTCCCCGAGCTTGGTTTCCCTAAACATCACTGAAGATGTTACCTAGCTTGGTAATGAAATATTCAGAAACCAACCCAAAATCTTGGAGAATGAACGTTCACCCCCATCCTATACCCGGGCTATAGATATTTGCCACTATTGCAAATTTGCCACTATTGCAAACAGTTAATTTTAATTTGTAGAGAAGAATAAGAATGGAAAAGCCAGCAAGACTCACTTGTAATCTAGAACAGAATGCTCAATTTCTAATGCTAAATGCTGATAAACTCACTGGGAACTATCAACCACAATCCACTCTTTTGTGAAAAGAATGAATGACTATATTTTAACAACTCTTACTTGGCAATATTAGAGAGATTGCTCCTAAATTAGATCAAAACTTCATGTTCCTCATGATGCAAAACTCAGATGCACCTAACTAGTTCAGGAATTGAAAACACATGATGATTGTTTCAATTCCAGACTGAAATATATCAGGATATAATTTGATATATGTTTTGGGAGAAACATTACATTCACCATTAAAAAGCTATAGCTATTTTATAGTAAATCTTGGATCAACAATGTATTCAGTACAAAAGGAACACTTAAATTCAGTATGTGGTTGCTACCAGAAAAGATTTCAAAGAAATCTTCCATCATGTTTCCTTTCTTCCTGTATCTGCAGGATTGCAGATAAGAACAGTTTTAGTGCCTGTTGGCAGTTGAAGCCACCAGTCTGAGTTGAATGCTATCAGCTGCGGTAAGATTCTTACCATGGTTTCAACTAGTTTCATAGATATTTTGGAAATTATTCACTGTGTTTTGTGAACTTTAGGCAGTTAAGTGGAATAGGGCAAAATGCAAACAGTGTTATTTGCTACAGAATACCAAAACAGTAATGGCAGTCAGAACAAGTTTTTTGTAATTAAAGAATGAATGGCTTTCAAAGAACATTTCAATAATGTACAGTTATCGTCCAGTACTAAGGAATATTCTTCAGCTTAATATAATGTTGCAGCTGTAGCTTTTCAGCTTGTAAAAGATACTGATTTGTATAGCACTTTGTACCTCTAAATTGTCTAATATTGTACTGACACATATCTGTTTTAAAAGGAATTATTTTATTTTACTCATTTATTATTTCTTTAATTTATACACCACCCATCTCACTATCTAAAGCGATATTATATCTAAGACTCCCAAACAATCTTCAAATAAGACAAGTACTACAAAGGTATTAGTTTTTTTTATCTATCATGAAATCTGTGAGCAATGGTTTGATTTTCAAAATTAGATGCAGCGTAAAAATCTTTGCCAAGATGTGTGGCCATGTAAATTAACTCAAATAATAAATAAAATATTACCACTGAGGAATTAGAGTCTATAGATGCCTTAACTATGAGTGCAAATTCACTGAAAAATATAATTTTGTCTTGCTAGTTCTACCTGGAATCTTCATTCAACATATTCCTTAGCACAATCTGTACGAGACAATAGCATTTGAACTTCCTAAGAACTCTCTCTTTATAGGATAGGATAGTAATTCATTTCATTAAAATAAGATTTAAGTCATTTTACATTTTAAATCATCACCATATATTAACATTTCTAACTTCTATCTCCTTACTGCTCTGGGTTCAGATCTGTTGGTACACCACTGTAAACATCTAAGATCACTCCGGAACCTGAGGATCCAAGTTCAGGAGTGATTATAGAAGTAGGCCGAAATGTTGATTCTGAGTCTTCAGAAGAAAACAATAACCAACCTTACCCTATAGAAAATGAATTCTTAGTGTTTGATCTGATTTCTGACCTATCTAATATAAATCAAGACCATGTCTGACTAAATTAAGTTTTACTAATTTATATTCCTCCAGTCCATTGCTGATATCTGTTGCATAGTTTTAAATTTTTAATTTGCAGAGTTGCCTTAATAGGAATATGGGTGGATATAAATTTAATAAATAAATATCACACATTAATTCAGAAATCAAATCACAATTTATATTTGGGTGAGGGGGGAGAGAGATTTGGATATCATTAACATACTGTTGGTACAAAACCCCCAAAATATAGATAGTTCCTATTAACAATTTCACATTTTGGCAGAATTGCACATGGGATAAGATAAAATGTGGAACATGGCAGATCAACAACCATGAACAGAATACATTGCCCCAGAACTATTATGAATTAATCTTTCAAAAAGGAATGAGTCATTGCAAAACAATAACATCAAGTTTGAGAAACTTCAGAAAGATAACATGCTCAATTTACCAAAAGTTATTAACAGGTTTGCAAAATCAAGAAGGCCACATTAAAACACTCCTTGCCAGCGTCCATAACACTGATTCAGTCACTATCTCATAAATAGCCTTGAAGCCAGTTTGAAATGTATAGCCACTATACCTGTAATGAACTGCAGATAAAGATACATAAAGAATATTATGTGTGCTATTGGAAACAACTGAAGTACACTGCACTCTGGTATACTCATTTTTAATACAAATTTTTATTAATACCTTCAATTTCTATGACAGTGATCTCTCTCCTCATTCAGTCATATAATTATAATACATAGTATTTATATAACAGTCAAAGTGCTGCATAAATGCAATATTAATAGGCCAATATTTTAATTGAATACCAGGTTGATAGCTTTTTAATTAATAGATTTAAATTACATGAAAGGGCAATAATGTACAAACAACTGAGCATACAATATAAATTCATCAGGATTTATTTTTATGCAAAATAAATTATAATTGATTAGTTAAGGAGCAGCTTACTTAGCAATACATTGCTCCATTCTCATGTTCTGGTTTATTGAAAGCAGAAATTGAATTCAGACAACTATGTTTGGTCATGGCTAAACCTGCACGTTTAAAAAATCTGAGGCTATATCACACACTGCACTAAGTTAAAATGTGGTTTGCTTAATTGCTTAGTGTATTATGTGAAAAGCAATGATTCATAGTTAAATGAGTGCAATATTACATCCATTAGCAAGTTCAGTGGACTTACTCCTAAATATGTGCAAAAATGCAGCTTAAAATAATCTCAAGCAAGGCTAAATTGAACATTACCCATAGGGTTATGCAATTTTTTGCCTCTTAAAAACAGCATTGACATTTTCAATATCTATCTCAATGATCACTTTGTTTAAAATATACACTTAATAAATTTGACTGTCCCTCGAAATTTGTCAAATTGTATTTTATATTTGGATTAAAAACATCCAGAAATAGTGACCATACAATAATATAATACATGCTAATTATATTTTTTATAAAAGTTTCATTGAATAACTCCAAATAATTATTTGGAATAATTTTTTAAAAAATAGTTTGGATTTCTTTTATTTTTCCTTGTCCCCAATGGATTCTTCTTTTAGAATATTTGTTATTTTTATAATAAGAGATTTTGTCGAATCAGAGCATCAAAAAATATTACTGGGACTATAAAAATTGTAAAAAAACCACAGTCCATCCATTTGATCAGAATCTGAAAAAATGGTCAGTGCTTAGTCCCAGGAAATTCATAGCAAACAGTACCACATGCTACAGTAAGATAAGGAAAGCAAACCTTGCTTTCATTTCCTGAATCAAAGAGAAATATTTGTCAAAATTAACCTGACCAGAGAATTTTTTACACTTCCTGCCAGAAGATCTGAAATAAACTCAGCTGTTTACAAGCCAGGGAGGAGCCAACGTGGCAGATTAATTTACAGAGCAGGTTCTGATGACAAGTCCTGACTCCACCAACTGCCTTAACTTGTTGACATTATTACGCAGCAGCTAGGGAGCCAGGAAAACTGTGTATGTGTGTATCTATCCATGACTCCCCAGACACTTGAGAGTTCCTGTAAATATAAGATCCTCGCTACGGGGGTCACAGGGGTGAAGAACTGTATATCCATACAATTAGATTTCTCCTTTCACTGACCATGAGGAATTATGAATCTAGAACCCTGAGCAGGGTCCTAACTAGTTATTACAGAGGGACTTTATAGACTCCATAGAAGCAAATCTGCAAATTCACACCCAAAGGTGTGTAACTTTTACAGAGGCTGACAGCTGAGGATGCCTTGATGAGGAGAGCCACTTTTCACAATTGGAGACAAGAGTTTAAAGTTTCATATCTGGCTCATTGAAAGGTGAGCTTAGAAGGGCTGGGAGTTGATAATGCAGAAGAGCTTCCTCGGGCTCAACTAGCGACCTTTGGTAGCTGCCTTCGGTTGTCTTCCGGGGGAAAGTCGCTGGGTGAAGTGGGAGGACTGGGAATGGAAGCACCAATTATCCACAGCTGCGCTTCCACCATCTGACAGGCTCCGGGGAGCCCTGCGAGGGCAGCGGCAGCGGGTGGGGGTGGCTGTGGAGAAACCGAATTAATCAAATCTCGCCTACGTCCAGAGGGGCCGATCTCGCTCGCTCCTTCAACTTACCAAGTGCCACTTGGCAAGCTCTCCTCAGCTGTCCGTGAGGGGGCCGCCTCACCTCCTTCTCGGAGAGGATTTTCTCGAGGGCCCGTGAGACGAACATACTCTTCGTGCGAGTGTCCTCTTCGCGGGCCGGGAACTGCATGGCCTTCTCGCACTAAAGACCTTCGTCCTGGCCTGCCCTTACCGGAGCGAGAATGACGCTCAAAGGTTCCGGCCGCGGAGGAACTCCATAAGCCGGAAGAAGCGTGATTTCCTCAGAGGTGGAGGTGTCGAGGCTGGACAGCAACACGGCGCCGCCATATTGAAACCATCACGTGACCTCCTTTCTCGGGAGCCACCTTGTGGAACGCCTCTCTCACCCTGTCGAGTTAGTGACATCAGAAGGCGGGGTTTGGCATCGCAGGCGGGAGGAGGGAAAGAACAGGGAGGAGCAATGGGTGGGGCTTACATGCTCCGGGCACGTTCTTCTTCTTTGGTTATGCGCGCGCGCAAAAAAAAAAAAAAAAGGATGGGGATGTTATACAGAAAGTGTTAAACGGTCAATCATCATCATCATCATCATTTTTTTTTCTTTAGCGAGGTCTAGTTCGGATTTCCAGATAGATGTGCAAATATTAACAAATGTCTATGGAGATTCTCAATCATCCAGGCCATGGTTGTCCCAAAAGTGCTTTTTGACTTAAGTGAGAACTGAAGAAGCTGGGGGCAGTCCAGTTGCCTTTTAGAAAAAAGCACCTTTGGGACAATAGTTAACAAAAGTTAATGGGAAGCTTGTATAGAAAGAGTCAGGTGATCCATTCTCTTCATTGTTAGAGCTTCAGTTTTAGAGTTTCGTTGTTAGATGCAGGAGGTCATATAAGAGCCAGGTTGACACAACATAAAGGTTGTGATGGTTATTGTAAAAACATCAACTGTCTTACCTTCCATGTTACCATAGGAAAGAAGGACCTTACCCTAAGCTTTTACCTTGCATACATTATACCACTGGCTATATAAATGTTTTAAATCAGTGGTTCTCAACCTGTGGGTAGGGACCCCATTTGGGGTCGATCGACCATTTCATGGGGGTCGCCAAGCAAGGCTTACCGCCATTTTTTTGTCCGCCATTTTTCCCCCCTTTTCCAGCGGGTGCCTTACCTCCCTTGGGCTGGGCCAGCTGGTGGTCGGCCTGCTCCGTCTCTGCATGTGCGGCGCTCCCGGGCAGGGAAAGTCCTCGACTTACGACCGGTTTAGTCCTCGACTTACGACCGGTTTAGTCCTCGACTTACGACCGGTTTAGTCCTCGACTTACGACCGGTTGGGGTCGCAGCATTAGAAAGGTTGAGAACCACTGTTTTAAATAAATAAATAAATAAACAAGGCAAATGGACCACAGTGCAGACAGACATCTTCCACTTTCCTTACATGTCAAGGATGGCAGGAAAGTATATTAAAGAGTAATGGAGAAGAGTTCTTAGAATCAAATGTCTCCATAAGAGAAAAATACTGTTTATCACAAAGTGAGAGATTTTATTTGTAGAGATGATTATGGGAAAAAATGGATTTGTTGCTTTTAAAAGAAACTGTTGGACAGAGGCCAGAAAACGTGAAGTACATCATTGCTTCAAGCAGCCTTTCATAAACACTAGAATAGCTAGGAATCTGGGGGAAGTCCAGGTATATTGAAAAAACAGAAAATATCTGTTTAATTAATCTTTTATTTCTGTAGAAATAAATAATAGTCTAGTGAGGAATTTATGTTGGGATTCTGATTTATTTTTATCGTGTTTATATTTAGCCTAAGATTCTTTAAAATGCTAAAAATGCTTTAAAAAGTGGGTTTTTAATGTCAGTGTTGGTTCATATTTCATTCATGTTCCTGATGATCTTTTTTTAACTCCAATATTAATCTTGTGGTGGTGTTGATGGTAATATCTGGGAGTCTCCCATCTCTTTAAGGGACTTTGGGACAGAGAAATTCCATTTGTAACATACTAGCACCATCTTGTGGTCTTCTCAGAACATTTGATTATCTGTTGTGTTTTATTATTTTTTAAAGTCCAGTCATTAATCCCTGAAAAGTGCTTTAATCCCTTTTAGCACAATATAGTTTCATTTTAATATTTAAACTTAACATATATTTTCAAATTTTTCTCTTTTTCTTTTTTCCCCCAAAAAATAAAGTTTGATTTTTTTCCCCCTCACTCTTCAGGAAGTGGGATATCTAGGAGGTGGGAAGAAGTGCTTTTTCCTCTAATCATATTTTATTTGTTTGTTTGTTTGTTTCTTTATATCCCACCTTTTTATTTATAGAAATAACTCAATATCCAACACACCTTCCTTCTCCTATTTTTCCCCACAACAATTCTGTGAGGTGAATTAGGCTGAGAGAAAGTGACTGGCCCATGGTCACCCAGATGCCTTTCACGGCCAAGGAGGGGTTTGAACTCACATACCTTAACACTATATA